>NW_006987620.1:0-729 GCF_000164805.1 Carlito syrichta
CACCCTGAACAAAATAGTGAGGAAAGAAAAGAAAGAAAGAAAGAAAGAAAGAAAGAAAGAAAGAAAGAAAGAAAGAAAGGAAGGAAGGAAGGAAGGAAGGAAGAAAGAAAGAAAGAAAGAAAGAAAGAAAGAAAGAAAGAAAGAAAGAAAGAAAGAAAGAAAGAAAAAATGTAATCCATTCTCCAGCAAACATTCTGCCCTCAGTCCGTCCACTCCCGCTGCCCCCAAATGTTAAGGTCACTCACTCTCGGCAACTTCCAGCCCCACACTCCGCAATGTTTGCCTCCCTGTGGTGCGTGAGTTCCCGAGTCTCCCTGGCTGGGTTCCTGCCTACTATCCTCTATCAGGTGAGAAATGTGCCCCAGGCATGCTGACCTTTGGACTCAGCAAAGAGAGCCTTCCACCAAGAAAGGCCAGAGACACATCCCTCACCCAGGATATTTTTTCAACCCAATCCCATTTTTTGGCTCTAAAGTCAGCCACCCGGTGAACACACCATGCACAGCTGACAATCTGTGTATGAATCTGATATTTTTTAAGACACCGTCTGCCTCTGTGGTCCAGGCTGGGGCCCGGGGACATGACCATCCTTCACCGCCAGCCTCAAAATTGTGGGCTTCAGCCAACCTCCCACCTCAGCCTCCAGAGTGGCCTGAACTACGGGCACCTCAATCCCAGACCCCCTGTTTGGATGGTGATAGACAGGGTCTCCCTGTGTGGTCTGGGCTG
>NW_006987621.1:0-839 GCF_000164805.1 Carlito syrichta
CAAGACTAGCCATCACCATACTTTCTAATCTCTGCCAGTCTGATAAACGGGAAACTGTACCTTTGTTTCAATTTTCATTTCTCCATCACTGATGCTGAACATCTTTTTAAACATCTTTAGGCCACCTGCAATTTTTTTCTAAGAAATATGACCTAGAATAAGGTGACACCAAATGCAATACACAAGACGACCTTATGTTTGTACCTATGAAAAAATATTATATCCTCAAAGTAAAGGCCAATTCAAGGCAATGCCTATGAAAATTCCTTCAGTTGATTATTGTAAAGAAATGGGCAAACTGATTGATATGGAAAAGTAAGAGGCCCAGAACAGATCAAACAATCTGAAAAAAAGGAAAAAAGTTGGAGGCCTCAAACTTCCCAGTTTCAAAAACTTACTACAAAACCTATAGTAATAAAAACAGTGTGATACTGGCACTACCACAGACATATGGACCCATGGAAGAGAACTGAGAGTCTAGAAAGAAAAGTCTTTTCAACAGATGTGCAAGGATGACTGGATATTCCACACAAAAGATAATGAAGTTGTGCCTCATCACATAATTTTGAAAAATTAACTCAAAATGAATCATAGGTGAGGGCTAAACTATGCAATTCTTAGAATCTTTGTCACCTTGAATCAAGCAATGGACTCCTAGATATAACGGCAATTCTTAGAATCTTTGTCACCTTGAATCAAGCAATGGACTCCTAGATATAACGCCTACAGCATGAATGACAAAGAAAAATATATACACATTGAACTTCATTACAATTTTAAAAATTTGTAATGCAAAGGATACCATCAAGATAGTGAATGACACCCATAGGATGGGAGAA
>NW_006987622.1:0-657 GCF_000164805.1 Carlito syrichta
TTCTCTGTGGGTGTGCTTTGTCCACAAAATCTGGAAACATGGGCAGGGCAGGGGGGCCTGCACCCCTGCCTACAGAAAGCTGGAACCCACATGTCTCCGCAAAGGGAAGAACTGGAGACTCAGTGTAATTGACGACCACTAAGCCAGCCTCAAGTGCAAATACGGATCTCGGACCCAGGACACCCATGGCGTCATGGCCAGTGGACTACACCAGGTGCCTACCACACTGTGGACCACGGAGCTACCTCCACCCCTCGCCACACTCCAAGCCTAAGGCCGCAGAGCCTGGGCCCCAGCGCAGACGACCACCATGGAGCCAGGTCTGCAGGGCTGCCCGCGCCCGCCAAGCCCCCCAGCCTCTGCAGAGGAAGTGGAGCCTACGAGTAGATGACGACTGCGGACCTCAGAGGTGGGTGATCCTCACCACTGCGGACTGCAGAGCCTGACTCCCGGCTCTGTCGCCCACTGCAAAGACAGGACTGTGGGTCCAACGACTGCAGAGCTGGGGCCTCAGCACAGCTGACAACAGATGTCCCTGCACCACCACCAACTGGGAAGCCAGGCCCCATCGCGCCATTGCAGACGGAGGAGCTGGAGGCCCCAAGTAGATGACGACCGTGGAGCCAGTCCTGTGCACTGCCCATGGACTGCGAAGCT
>NW_006987623.1:0-679 GCF_000164805.1 Carlito syrichta
GCTTCAGCCTTCCAAGTAGCCAGAACTACAGACACCGCATTACTACACCCGGCAATTTTTTTTTAAATTGTAGAGACGAGGTCTCACCAAGTTGCCCATGCTGGTCTCAAACCCACGGGCTCAGGCAGTCAATTCACCTCGGCCTCCCAAATTGCTGGGATTACAGACTGAGCCACCGAGACTGGCCAGAAACCATACTTTTTAACATGTCAAAATTTTAATTTGCCTAACCACTAAGTACTGCTGCTATCAAAAAATTAAATATACATTTCAAAGTCAGTTTTGGTTCACATTTAATGTAAGACAACATTTCAAGTTAATGTATTGGTGTTACAAGATTGTTGAATTTTAGCACAAAAAGAACTTACTGAAACTGGTGCTGTATTCTTTTCTCAAATTCATATAATTTGTTAGTTTTAGATTTATATAACAATTGAGCAAATAATACACAAAGTTCCCATATCATTCTATCCCCTCACTGCCACCTCATAATTCCCTCAGTTATTCATATCAAATACATTACTGTGGTATGCTTCCTGAAAGCCATAAGCAAACATAGATACATTATTATCTACAGTCTACCATTTACAGAGCATTTTTTCTCTTATAGATTTCTATGAATTTCGAATATGTTATGCTTACTATTTTTAGTCTCAGGCAGAATACGTTCACAGTTCTA
>NW_006987624.1:0-525 GCF_000164805.1 Carlito syrichta
CACACAAACACACAAAGGTTGATGACTGGAATAATTGACACTCATTCTAGAAAAAAATTCTGAATTCTGATTTCCTTTTTAGTCCTATATTTACACATAGTATAACAGCAAATCTTAATTTAACATCTTTGATAATGCAGCTGGAAATCATTCAGAAATCATTTACTATCATTAACGGAATCATTAATTTGTGGGAAAATGTGTTTATGCTAAACTTAAGATAATCAATTTACATCACAAATCTATTATTTCAAAAGCATGCAAATGTCTACCAAATCAACTTCCAGATGTCCCACTGATATCTACAATGTCCTTATAGATGTTGTAGATAAGTAATTCAAACAAACTAAAGAAATAAACAGGGAAATTTGAAAAAGGTAAAGATCAAATTCTAGGCATATCCATTTGTTAAAAAATGTAGAGATTCTAAGTGAGAAGGGTTAGAGTGGGACCTACAGAATGTTTTTAAAATAAGCATTCCAGCTGGGCTCCGTGGCTCAGCCTGTAACCCCGCGCCTTTAGGAA
>NW_006987625.1:0-1150 GCF_000164805.1 Carlito syrichta
CCCGCCTGGGCAGGTGAGACCTCATCTCTACAATAAAATTAAAAAATTAGCCAGGTGTGGTAGCCCGCTCCTGTAATTCCGGCTACTTGGAAGCTGAGGCGGAAGTATTGCCAGATCCCAGCAGGTGAGGCTGCGGTGGCCAGGAGCGGCCACTGCACTCCAGTCTGGGTGATAGAGTGAGACTCCAACTCAAAAAAAAAGAGAGAGAATCTGAAGAAAAAAGAGGAGAAAAAAGAAGTCTTTATTTTCTGTAGTATAAAAAAACAATTCACACAATTTTTCAGGTTGGTTAAGATTAATAATTCATAAATCTGAAGATATTGACTTCTGTTGAAGTGAAAATCAAGATTTACTGACCTACAGAGTTAATATTAATGGAGGTGAAAGTGAGGTTAAAAACCAACCTCAAGGGATAATACATCTTCATATTTGCTGAAATAAAACATCAGCCCATATATTGATCATGCCGACATTCAAACACCTTTTAATCAGAAAGCTTTGGAAATTCCTTTGCTGTGACAGCTTGCTCAAATACATGGCTGAGTTCATTTGTATTAACATTCTCTGAGCACTAAGACAGCCAGAAAAGCAAAACATTCAGTGTTTCCTCTGAGGATCATCAGCAGTCAATCAAAGGGTGGTTGCTTTTGCTTGCTCAAATACATGGCTGAGTTCATTTGTATTAACATTCTCTGAGCACTAAGACAGCCAGAAAAGCAAAACATTCAGTGTTTCCTCTGAGGATCATCAGCAGTCAATCAAAGGGTGGTTGCTTATTTACATATGTGATCTGATTGAAAGAGACTGATCCTAACCAGCATCTCATGATGATCAATCTCAATAATGTAGGTGGTGTCTCGATCTGACCCACAGTACTATTCAGCCATCTAATAAGCCCATCTTTTCCACACATACAAAATAAAAACATTCTAAACTACTGACATTAAATAAATCGAAATAAATATGCCCATTGTCACCCACAACCTATTATGTAAACTAATGTTTGATAAGAATTTTTTTAATGGGGAAATGTAGGCTCACACCTGTAATCCCAGCACTTTGGGAAACTGAGACAGGAAGATAACTTTGAGGTCATGAGTTTGAGATCAGCCTGGCAACATAGTGATACCTCCATCTCTACAAAAAAAAA
>NW_006987626.1:0-4374 GCF_000164805.1 Carlito syrichta
ACTGACATTAGAGGACGCCGAATGGGCTAGTCAGCTGACTTAACTAGTTACGTATTTACATAGCCCGCTGGCTGGCCAACTGACTTAACAACCTAACTACCTAGCTAACCTGCTGGCCATCGAGTTGACTTAACTAGGTAACTTAAATAGCTAGCCAACTGGCTAGCCAGCTGGCTTAACCAGCTAGCTAGCTATTCAGTATATTCCTTATTTAACGTGCTAGCTAGCTTTCTTAATTATCTGACTTAACTCATTAACTAATAAGCTCGCTATCTGACTCATACAGCAGACTTAACTCGTTAGCTAACTAGCTAGCTAGCTTACTCAACCAGCTGACTTAATCCTTCAGTTAACTAGCTAACTACATGACACAACTTGCTGACTTAACCCATTCAATAGCTAGCAAGATAGCTGTCTTAACCAGCTGACTAAGTAAAAAAGCTGACTTAACTAGCTTACTTAGCTAGCTGACTTAACTACTTAGCTAGCTGAATTAACTGGCTGCCTTAACTAGATAGCTAGCTGACTTAACTACCTGAATTAAAAAGTTAGGTAACTATTTAACAAGCTGAATAACTAGCTGACTTAACTAATTAGCTAACTAGTTCAGTAGAGGACTTAAGTAGCTGACTTAAATAGTTAGCTAATTAGTGAGCTAGCTGACTTAGCTAGCTAGCTGTTTAGCTAGCAGACTTAGTTAGCTCACTTAACTAGTTGGCTAATGAGATAGCTAGCTGATTTAACGAGTTGGTCAATGAGTTAGCTAACTGTTTTAACTAGTTGATAGACGAGTAAATTAGCTGACTTAACTAGTTGGTTAATAAGTTAGTTAGGTGACAACTTGGCTGACAAGTCGGCCGTCTAGTTAGATGGTATAACACGTTGGTTTACTACACGGCCAACTCCTTAGCTGGCTTAACAAGTTGGCCAGTTAGACGACCGACTAGTTAGCTGGGTCAATTAGTTGACTGACAAGTTTGCCAACTAGTTAGCTCAGTTAATGAGTTGGCATTCTGGTTTGCTGAAGTAACTATTTGGCCAACTTGTTGACCAACTATTTAGCTGGCCTAACTAGTAGGCTTACTAGTTAGCTGAGTTAACATTTCAGCTGACAAGTTGACTGACTGGTAGACTGATGGGATAGCTAACTCAACTAGTTGACCGGCTAGTAGGCTGAGCATTTAGCTGACTCAACTTGTCGGTCTGCTTGTGAGCCGACAGGTGAGCTGACTAAACAATCGGCCAGTGAGTGAGCTGAATTGGAGGCTGACTTAACTAGTCAGCTGGCAAGTGAGCCAACTTGTCAGGTGATTTAACTAGTCGGCCAGTGAGTGAGCTGACCTGTCAGCTGACTTAACTATTCGGATGGCGAGTGAACTGACTGGTCAGCTGAATTTAGTCTGCTTACGAGTGAGCCAACACCTCAGAAGACTTAACTAGTTGACTGACAATTGAGCCAACCGGTGAGTCATGTTAACTAGTCGGCCTGCCAGTGAGCATAAGGGTGAACTGTCTTAACTAGTCAACCAATGAGCAAGCCAACCAGTGAGCTTAATTAACGAGTCAGCTGGTGGGGAGGCCAACTAGTTAATTGACCTGTTGGCCTGAGAGTAAGCCAACAAGTTAGTGGACGTGTTGGCTGGTGAGCAAGCTGACTAGTTTACTGACCAGTTGGCAGGCAAGTGAACTGACTAGTTAGCCGACCAGATGGAAAGCGAGCAATCCCACTAGTTAGCTGACCAGCGAGCTGAGTTGCCAACCGAGTAGTTAGCTAATTAACTAGCTGATTTGCTAGCTGACTTAACGAGCTAGCTGACTAGCTAGCTGGCTATATAGCTGACATAACTAGCTAGCAAACAAGATATCTAGCTGTCTAACTAGCTGACTTAATTAACTTGTTAACTGGGTAGTTAGCTGGCTAGTTGACTTAACTACCTAGCTGAATAGCTAGTTGACTTGCTAGCTGACTTTGCTAGCTAGCTGACCAGCAACATGACTAGCTAGCTGACTTAACTAGGTAGCTAAATAGTTAGCTGACTTGCTAGCTGACTTAACTAGCTAACTGGCTAGATAGCTGACTTAACTACTTGACTAGCTAGTTGGCTGGCTAGCTAGCTATCCTAGTGACTTAACTAACTATCTCCCTGGTTGGCCAGATGGCTAGCCAGCTGTCTTAACTAACTAGCTACTTGGCTGGCTACCTGGCTAGGCAACCGGCTTAGCTAGCTGGCCACCTACATGACTAGCCTGCTAACCAGCCGGCTTATTTTTCCAGCCACCTAGCTAGACAGCCGGCTATCTAGCTGACTTAACTAGCTGACTTCACTGGATAGCTATCCGGCTAGCCAGCCAGCTTAACTCACTAGCTACCTAGCTAGCCACTTGGCTAGCCACTTGAATAAACTATCAGAATTAACGAGATAGACCCCTGGGTAGCCAGCTGTCTCAGCTAGGTGACTGAACTCGTTAGCCAGCTTGCTGAACTCGTTAGCCAGCTGAATTAACTAGTTTATATTACTACCTAATGAGGTGGCTAGTCAGCTGACTTGACTAGTTAGCTACATACGTAAATTACATGCTTGCCAGATGACTTCACTATCTATCTAACTAGTTATACAGTTTGCTAAAGAGCTGAATTAACTAGGTGACATAACTAGCTAGCCAGCTGGATAGCCAGCTTACTTATCTAGCTGACTTAACTAGCCTGCCAGCTGACTTAACTAGCTGAATTAACTAGCTAGCTACCTAGCTAGCCAGCTGATTTTAATAGCTGAAATAACTAGCTAGATACTTAGCTAGGTATCTAGCTAATTAGCTGACTTATCTAGCTGACTTAACTAGTCAGCTAGCTGACATAACTAGCTGACTTAACTACCTAGATACCTAGCTAGCCAGCTGAATTAACTAGCTGAAATAACTAGCTAGACAGCTGTATAGCCAAATGAATTAAATAGCTTTTCAACAAGCTATAGAGCTGGCTAGCCAGCTGACTTAACAAAGTGACTTAACTAGCTAGCCATCTGGTTAGCAAGCTAACTTAACTAGTTGATTAACCAGCTAGGCCACCTACTTGACCAGCCTGCTAACCAGCCGGCTTATCTTGCCATCAACCTAGCTAGCCAGCCGGCTATCTAGCTGACTTAACTAGCTGACTTAACAAGATGGACATCTGGCTAGCCAGCTGGCTTAACTAGTTAGACACCTAGCTAGTCAGCCGGCTACCTAGCTCACTTAAATCACTAACTTAACTAGCTTAACAGCTGGCTAGCCAGCACACTTAATTAGCTAGCTACCATCCTAGCCAGTTGGCTAGTCAGCTGTCTTAACCAGCTTACTTAACGAGCTAGCCAGCAGGCTCTCTAGCTGTCTTATGTAGCTAGCTACCTAGTTACCCAGATGGCTAGCCACTTGAATTAACTAGCTGACCAAACCAGCTAACCAGCTGGCTAGCCAGTTGACTCTACTGCGTGACAACTCATTAGCCAGCTGGCTAGCCAGCTGACTTAACTAGCTGAAATCAGTAGATAGACAGCTGGCTAGCCAGTCGACTTAATTTGCTAGCTACCTATGTATCCCGCTGACTTTCCAGCTGACTTAAATACCTACCTACCTAACTATCCAGCTGACTAGTGAGCTGACTTTACTAGGTGACTTAACTAACTAGCCAGCAGGCCAGCCAGCTTACTAAACTAGTTGGCTACACACCTAGGCATCTGGCTAGCCAGCTGATTTAACTAGCTGGCTTAACTAACTAGCCAGTTGACTTAACTAGCTGACTAAACTAGCTAGCTACCCAGATAAAGAACTGAATTTACTACCTGAAATAAATAGCTAGCTACCTACCTAGTTATCTAGCTAGCTAGCTGACTTAACTAGCTGACTTAACTAACTCACTAGCTGACATAACAAGCTGTATTATCTAGCTACCTTGCTAGCCACATGATTTAACTAGCTGAAATAACTAGCTACCCCACTGTCCAGCCATCTGAGTTAACTAGCTTTTTAACTAGCTAGCGAGCTGGTTAGTCAACTGACATAACTAAGTTACTTCACTAGCTAGCCAGACGGTTAGCCAGCTCACTTAACTAGATAGCTAACATGATAGGCCCAGCTGACTTAACTATCATATAAATAGCTAGACAGTTGACTTAACTATATAGTTACCTAGCTAGCCAGATGATTTAACTAGCTGACATAACTAGCTAGCAACCTAGCTAGCCAGCTGGCTGGCCAGCTGACTTAACCAGCTTATTTAACCAGCTAGCCAGCTGGCTAGCCAGCTTACTTAACTAACTGACTTAACTAGCTATCCAGCTAGTTGGCCAGCTGAACTAACTAGCTGACTCACCAGTTAAGCAGCTGGCTGGATATGTA
>NW_006987627.1:0-650 GCF_000164805.1 Carlito syrichta
GAATGGGAAGTATTACAGGCTTCACCTTAAGACCAGAGTTACATCCAAATATGGCAAGAGGATTCTTTCTGTCCTGGAATCTGGCCTTAGTTGTTCAGAGGAACCTAACGGACTTGGAGTGCCCAATTCCATTAACAGCTTTTAAGAAGACCAGAATGTTGCTGGAGTCCTGAAATGACCGATTCATAATATCCAAATGCTAAATTGCTCTGAAACATTTGGGGAGCTCGAAGATGTGTTTGTTTTTTGTCCCATAGCAGACAACCTGGAAATTTTTTGGATTCAGGGCACGTAAAACAATGATTCTTGATTCATACTTAGTTGGAGGCCATGTAGTGTCCTGTATGTTAGGACTCTCTTTCCCTTGATTCCTGTTTCAAAACCCTGATTCTTGTTTAGCACTTAGTAAGAAGTCATGCAGATTTTATGACAGAGGAACCATGGAAAACAGATTTCTTCTCTTTTATTAGCACGAGGCCATGTAGTTTCCTGTATATGAGGATTGCTATTATCCACAGTCATGCCTCGAATCCCTGATTCTTCTTTAGCCATCAGCAAGACGCCCTGTAGATTTTCAGGATGAGGTCTCGTATAACCCAGATTCCTTATTTTTAGCAACAACTGTGCAGTTACCTCTATATGAGTACTCC
>NW_006987628.1:0-514 GCF_000164805.1 Carlito syrichta
AGGTGGTGGAAGCCATGGTGACCGAAAGCATACCCCTGCACTGTGGCCTGGATGATAGAGTCTGACTCAAACTCAGCATGATAATACCAAGCACCACTGCCACAAACACAAGCCAGGTTCAGGGCCTCAGCCTTACATCCTGGCCCTTTAGAGGCTGAGGGGAGTAAACAGCCTGAGCCTGTGGGTTCAAGACCAGTCCGGGAACTGGACAAGACCTCATTTTGGCCAACAAAAGTAAATCCAAAATTAGCTGGGCATGGTTTTGCAGGCTTGTGGTTCCAGCCACTTAGGGGTTGTTGCCAGACGATCACCTGAGCCCAGCAGCTGGATTCCTTAGTGGCCGTGAACATGCCCCTGCACTAAGGCATGAATGGCAGAGCTGGATTTCAACTCCAAATAATAATAATCACCACCACCGCCGCCACCAACACTCCTGCCACCCAACACAAGGAGTCACCCTCAGGGAAAGAGAGAGAAATAAGGCACTTTCCCCCCTGTTGTTTACGGGAGATTT
>NW_006987629.1:0-734 GCF_000164805.1 Carlito syrichta
CAGAAATAAAAGCTTCTTCACTGCATGAGGTCTGAAAATTAGAGCAACATCTTTGGTAAAGTGTGTGGCGGTTTGTAATGGGACAAGATATTTACCTACCATGTGACTAGGTAATTCCCCTGTCGAGAATATACCTGGAGGAACTCAAATCATTTTACAAAAAAGATACCTGCACCAGTATGTTTCTTGCAGCCCTAATCACAATTGCAATAAATATGGTACCAACCATGTTGCCCATCAAAGCTGGAGTGGATAACGTAAAGGTGGAATATACACAGTGGAATATTATGCAAGCCATAAAAAAGGACAGATATAGAGATTTTTCAGAACCTTTGTTGGATATGAGGGAAGTCGTTTTCAGTGATTTATCACGGAAACAAAAAACAGAGTTCCATATGTTCTCACTCATGAGCTGAACTTGATCACTTATAGTGCTGTAAGAAAGTGATTGTCAGTCATGGAAAAGTTTTTAGGGGGAGGAATGAGATCAGCACTGGAGGGACTGCTAAGGAACTGAGTGGCATACCTCATCAACCAGGGACGATGCATAATCAAGTGTTGTATATCTAACTCTGAATTGTACCCCACATTTTTAAAAAAATTAAAATGAATAATTGAATAAATAAATAAATGAAAGCTGTAGAACACGCAACTGACTTTATTTGTTTATTCTATTTTATTTTTTACTATAAAATTGTTACAATTCAGGGTTGGACATAGAATGTTCATTATGC
>NW_006987630.1:0-778 GCF_000164805.1 Carlito syrichta
ATCCTCCAAGATGAGAGAAAGATGTCACTTACCGCCACACGGTACCCAAATGTGTCACCACTCACTCGACCCGTCTCTCCTCCTCTCCCCGGCCCTGCAGGGCTTCCTCGTCTTCCTCCGGCGGACACTCTGCCAGAGACCCAAACGGAGGAAAGACGTCAGCCGTCCGCGAAGCCCGCGTCCTCTGTGTCCGAGGCGGCCGCCGTCCTCGCTGGGCGCCGCCGCCCACGCAGCCCGACCTGCCGCGGGTGGAGCCGGCGCCGAGTTCCGCCTCCTTCCAAGACGTCCACACGCCCGTCTCTTCTCCCTCCGGGGGGCGGAGGTCGCAGGGTGCGGAGCCGGGCAGCCTGAGGAGCCTGTGGGACGACGGAACAGCGGCCCGGGGCCTCCGCGTCTCCCAGTCGGGCGAAGCCCGGGATTCTTCGGAGCCACATCCTGAGAGAGTCCAAGGGTCTCCTAGCCTGCTGCGCCGACTCCACACTCCAGCCGACCGTCAGCAGGACAAGGAGACACGCAGCGGCCGAAGTTCCCACCCCGGATCTCACAAGCCTGGACTGGCGGCGCGAGCGCGGCCTCCGCCCGGACGTTTTTCCCGCGCCGCGCTGCGTCTGTCCCGCCGCCGCCCTGCCCGAGGCGCCTGCGTCCCACCCACGTCCCACGCACGCGCCTGTGGACGGCGGCCGCCAGGGACCGTGAACCCGCGGCGGACGCGCGTGGAGGAACCCGGAGGGCCGGCGCCTCTTCCCTGTCAGGGCCCGCAAAAATGTCCGGCTGCAGG
>NW_006987631.1:0-323 GCF_000164805.1 Carlito syrichta
GTTAATGTGACCACTGGTTTCACGTTTACCTCGTGGTCCAGAAACTACTGCTGAACATTCGTTTTGATATTCAGAATATGGGATTAGGGGTTCCCACATAATAGGGACGTATACTTAAGGGAGAACCAGCAAACTTGGATTCCAGGTCCCTGGGAAAATTCTGACCCTATGAGTATTGGTATGTAAGAGTTTGGCCTTCCATGACACCTGAAAATGTCTGGGTGTCTTCCTGATAATAGAAAAAGGAATGTGAGTTACGTGAGACCTCAAACCATGAATTCTACAGTGCTCCATTAAAATGGCTAATCTGGAATCTGGTCTTC
>NW_006987632.1:0-538 GCF_000164805.1 Carlito syrichta
CACTACATTGTGTAACTACCACCCCTATCTATATACCAAAGTTTTCTTCAGTCCCAATACAATCTCTGTGGATCATCCTCATAAACAACAAGCTATTAAACAGTAGTTCCCCCACTTTCCATCTCTGGTCCCTGGTAACCACCATTCCACCTTCTGTCTCTATGAACTTGGCTCTTCTAGTTACCTCCTAAAAGTGGACTCTTCCAAGATTTCCCCTTCCGTGTCTGCCTTATTTCCCTTCCTTTTTGTGACTGAGGAGTATTTCATTGTATGAGTAGATGAACAGATGAACACGTTGGTTCTACCTTTTGATTATTGTGAATGATGTTGCTATGAACATCAGTGTACAATTATCTGTTCAATGGTGG
Organism: Carlito syrichta; assembly: GCF_000164805.1. Taxonomy (NCBI): domain Eukaryota; kingdom Metazoa; phylum Chordata; class Mammalia; order Primates; family Tarsiidae; genus Carlito; species Carlito syrichta. The sequence goes on from NW_006987632.1 coordinate 369, forward strand.
CTCAGCCTGTCATCCCAGCACTTAAGGCGGCCAAGGTGAGTGGATTGCTTGAGCCTGTGGATTTGAGACCAGCCCGGACCACTTGGTGAGACCTTGTCTCTACACTAAATCAAAAATTAGCTGGGCATGGTAACGTGTACCTGTAGTTCCTGCTACTTGGAAGGGTGAGG
>NW_006987633.1:0-651 GCF_000164805.1 Carlito syrichta
AAAGTATGTAGTAAACATTTGGCAAGTGCTAAACACTTGTGCCTTCTCAAAATAAATAGAGACATGGAAGGGGAAGGATTACAGGGCTCACCTTAAGACCAGTGTTACATCCAAATATGTCAAGAAGATTCTTTTTGTCCTGGAATCTGGCCTTAGTTGTTCTGAAGAACATAACGGATTTGGAGTGCCCAATACCATTTACAACTTTTAAGAGGACCAGAATGTTGCTGGAGTCCTGAAATGACCGATTCATAATATCGGAATGCTAAAATGCTCAGAAACATTTGGGGAGTTCAAAGATCTGTTTCTTGTTTTTCCCATAGCCGACAACCTGGGAATTATTTGGATTGTGGGCTCATAAAACAATGATTTTTTAATTCGTATTTATTTGGAGGTCATGTAGTGTCCTGTATGTTAGGACTCTCTTTCCTTGATTCCTGTTTCGTAACCCTGATTCTTGTTTAACCCTTAGTAAGAAGTCATGTAGATTTTTTGAGATAGGAAAAGTGGTAAACAGATTTCTTCTCTTTTATTGGCAAGAGGCCATGTAATTTCTTGTATATGAGGATTGCTATTACCCACATTTCATGCCTCGAATCCCTGATTCTTTCTTTAGCCGTCACAAGATGACCTGTAGATTATCAGGACTGA
>NW_006987634.1:0-736 GCF_000164805.1 Carlito syrichta
AGCCTACTTGGTCATGATGGCTGATTTTTGAGATGTATTGCTGAATCCGGTTTGCTAGGATCTTGTTGAGAATTTTAGCATCTGTGTTCATCAAAGATATTGGCCTGTAGTTCTCTTTCTTTGTTGGATCTTTACCTGGCTTGGGTATCAATGTGATGTTGGCTTCGTAAAATGATTTGGGGAGAGTTCCATCTTTTTCAATCGCCTGGAATACCTTCAGTAGGATTGGTATCAGCTCCTCCTTAAATGTCTTGTAGAATTCTGCTGGAAAGCCATCTGGACCAGGGCTTTTTTTTGTAGGAAGTTTTCTTATTACGTGGTCGATTTCCTTGATTGTTATTGGTTTATTTAGGGTCTCAATTTCTTCTTGTTCCAACCTAGGTAGGTTGTGTGATGTCAGAAAGTCCTCCATTTCCTTATGGTTTTCAAGTTTGTTTCCATACAAGTGTACGTAGTAGTCTCTAATGATCTTTTGTATTTCTTCAGGGTCAGATGTGACTTCATCTTTTGTGTTTCTGATTATGCTTATTTGGTTTTTTTCTCGTTTTTTCTTGGTCAGTCTAGCTAGGGGACCATCAATCTTGTTTACCCTTTCGAAGAACCAGCTTTTTGTTTCATTGATTTTTTGTATTATCTTTTTGTCTTCTATGTCCTGGATTTGGGCTTTTTATTTTGGTGATCTGGATTCTTCTGCTGAAAATTAGGGTTTTTGTGGTCTTGCTTTTCCAGCTTCTTT
>NW_006987635.1:0-636 GCF_000164805.1 Carlito syrichta
AGTAGTATCAGACGACACTAATAAGACAAGTAGTATCAGACGACACAAATAAGGCAAGTAGTATCATAAGAGACTAATAAGGCAAGTAGTTTCATAAGACACTAATAAGGCAAGTAGTATCAGACGACACTAATAAGGCAAGTAGTATCAGATGACACTAATAAGGCAAGTATTATCAGACGACACTAATAAGGCAAGTAGTATCAGACGACACTAATAAGGCAAGTAGTATCAGATGACACTAATAAGGCAAGTATTATCAGACGACACTAATAAGGCAAGTAGTATCAGACGACATTATGAATGCAAGTAGTATCAGACGACACTAAGAAGGAAAGTAGTAACAGATGACACTAAGGAGGCAAGTAGTATCAGACGGCACTAATATAGCAAGTAGAATCAAACGGGACTAATAAGACAAGTAGGGCACTAGTAAGACAAGGAGTATCAGACGGCACTAATTAAGCAAAGAGTTTCAGAAGTCACGAATAAGGCAAGGAGTATCAGACGGAAGTAATAAGGCAAGGATTATCAGACAGCACTAATAGGGCAAGTAGTATCAGACGGAATTAAAAGGAAAGTAGTATCAGACGGCATTAAGAAAGCATGTAGTATCAGACGCCACTAAGAAGGCAA
>NW_006987636.1:0-754 GCF_000164805.1 Carlito syrichta
GCTGGTTGCCAGCTGACTTAAGCAGCTGACTTAACTTGCTAGCCAGCTGGTTGCCAGCTGACATCACTAGCTGACTTAACCAGCTAGTCAGCTGGCTAGCCAGTTGACTTAACTAGCTGGCTATCTATCTTGCCGCTGGCTAGCCAGTTGACTTACCTAGCTTACTTAAGCTAGCAACCTGGCTAGCCACCTCACTTAGCTTGCTAGCTATCGACATAGCCAGCAGGCTAGACAGCTGACTTAACTAGCTGACTTGAACAACTATCCTGCTAGCTAGCAAGCTGATTTATCTAGCTTGCTAACTACCTAGCCAGCTGGCTAGACAGCTGACTAAACTAGCTGACTTAACCAGCTAGCCAGTTGGCTAGCCAGTTGACTTAACTTGCTGACCACACTAGTTAGCCAGGTAGATATCTAGTTGTCTTAACTAGCTAGCTACCTACCTAGTCAATTGGCTGGCAAGCTATCTTAACTAGCTGAATTAACCAGTTATCCAGTTGGCTAGCCAACTGACTTAACTAGCTCACTATCTAGCTAGCCAGCTGACTAGGCAGCTGACTTAAGTAGCTGACTTAACTAGTAGCTACCTAGCTAGCCAGCTGACTTAAATAGTTAGCTAACTAGCTAGCTACGTAGTTAGCTCAGCTGACTTAGATAGTTAGCTAACTATCTAGCTACCTAGCTAACAATCTGACTTAAATAGTTAGCTACCTATGCTAGCTAGCTGATGTAATCAGCTAGATAGCTAGTTAGC
>NW_006987637.1:0-559 GCF_000164805.1 Carlito syrichta
CCAACGGCCAACATGCATGGCATCGACACTGAAACACCAAGCAGTCCGACAAGCAGGTCTAACTGGTCAGTCCATCCTACTCCAACGTGAAGTACTCCAGCCTCCATCAGGAAACACCCAACACCCTAGCACCCCAGGAGGCCAGCTCCTAGCACCCAACACAGTCCAGAGCCATCCCACACGCAGTACTGCCAACACTCTGATTCCCCATCCCCCAGACCTGCCCACAGCACCAGGCTTCTGCTTCATTACGAGCCCCACCCTCGTGTGTGCACAAATGCCCTGGGCCTCAGCCTCAGTCAGTACTTCAGCATTCAATGTCCCAGGTCCCCCTGGAGGATTAGTTGTTACTCTAACACCCACGCAGCCCAATCCTCTAAGTCCTCACAGGTCCGCACTCCACTTTGGCTTGTCCCTGTGCCCCATAGGTCGGCTGCTTCTAGCAGGTTGGATGGCACTGCTGAGATTCGGCATTTCCACCCCTCCACCCAGTGTCCTGCCAAGCCAAACCCCATGAATGCCCACCCTCTGCCTGAGCCAGGCCCCTGGGAGTGTGGTC
>NW_006987638.1:0-698 GCF_000164805.1 Carlito syrichta
CAAGTTCTGTCTTAGGGTCCAAAGCTTTCTATTTTTTATACCTTAAGTTTCTTCATGGTCAAAAACAGTGAGTCAAATCTCCCTACTGGTCAAGAACAATAGAAAATAGAGCAGTAGCATTATGGATTCAGAAATGTCAAAACCATTGCTAGGTGGATTCACGACTACAGAATTGACTTCATTCATCAGTATAATCGCTTATGGGTGTGATTTTAAGCACCGAAAAATAACAAATATACACATATCTCCCAAAATGTCCATATTCTGCTGAATCGGCATATTCCTTTGTTGTAAGCACCCGAAAGATATATGGTATAATGTTTTACAGAATTGAAATATAACTTAAAGGGACTATAATTTATATATTTTCTTATTCCCTTATCATTATTGTGTTGTCATTAATATAGTATCTAACCACTAATCTTGCTTCTCCACTCGAGTTATCTTAATCTTTTTTTCCGCTTAAAAATTCACAAAGATACTTAGAACTACGGTCAGAATTTGTCCAAAGTAACCACAATATATAGCTTTCTAAGAAGAGCAGAAATTATGATGTCTGTCCCCTAGCTTTGACAAGAAAATCATTTCACCTATGACAGGATTGCTTCTCAGTCTACAGTTAGTCTGTCCTGTCTGTGTCTTTGATAAAATGTCATTTCTATTGTCTTATAAGATCCACTGGCTAGCATGCTGTATGA
>NW_006987639.1:0-744 GCF_000164805.1 Carlito syrichta
CTTATATATTGTTTGTGTATTACTTATATTATTTATTACTTATATATTATTTATATTGCTTATATATATTGCTTATATTGCTATATATACTGCTTATATTGCTTATTTTACTTATATTACTTATATTATTTACATATTACTTATGTATGACAAATATTATTTATATTACTTATATATTCTTTATATACATAGCTTATATTGCTTATATATATTGCTTATATTACTTATATCACTTATACTTTACTTATATACATTTGTTTATTATTACTTGAGCTTTCTACATTTCTATAAGGAAAAGAAAAGTGTGACTAAGTTCAGGCTTTATTTCAGTATTTTTAACTTTTAAGGAAAACTTTAGAGAGAGGTGCAGCAAGGGTGGCAAGAAGGAAGGATTTTTAATCAGTATAATTATTGTTAGCATTGTTTGATATAATCAATTATATTGCCGGTCTTTTTTATCAGTCTTATTAAAGTCTAACAAGTGTTATTAGCATTTTTAACAGCCAATTGTTTTACTAATAAGGTCTTCAGCTACTTTGTTTATGGCTAACTTTTCTACTGCATCAGTCAATCTAGCAATAAACTCTTCATATGGCTCATCTGATCTTTGCTTTACAGTGGTAAGGCCAGAAATGGTATGATCAGGAGAAGGTAGCAGCTTCCAGGCTATAACACTTAAATCACTCACAGCCGTAAGTACATGTGTATGCAAATTGTGCTTTGAGCCTGGGTATTATAATATTC
>NW_006987640.1:0-791 GCF_000164805.1 Carlito syrichta
AATATACACAAGTTTTACTATTTTAAATTTTAAGTATTTAACTTAGTGGCATTAAGTACATTTACAATGTTGTATAACCATCACCACTACCCATTTCCAGAACTTTATCATCAGAATAAAAATTCTGTACCCATTCAACCATAACTACACATTTCCCACCCCTTCTAAGCCCAGTGACCTCTATTCTACTTTCTGTCTCCATGAATTTGCCTATTCTAGATAGCTCACATAAGTAGAATCATAAAACAAGTTTTCAATTTAGAAAAAAATAAGCTTTCTTTTTTGAGTTGGAGCATCACTCCGTCACTCAGGCTGGAGTGCAGTGGCACGCTCACGGCCACCACAGCCTCGACCTGCTGGGCTCAGGTAATCCTTTTGCCTCAGCCTTCTAAGTAGTTGGAACAACAGGGGCAGGCTACCACACTCGGCTTATCTTTTTATTTATTGTAGAGACAAGGTTCACCCAGTTGCCCAGTCTGGTCTCGAACCTCTGAGCTCAGGCAATCCTCTCGTCTTGGCCATGCAGTGTGTTGGGATTATAGGCCTGAGCCACCGTGCCCGGCTCTAAAAATATAAGCTTTCTATATTTGGTTTTATTCTTTACAGCTATATATTCACAACTCAGGGGTGTGCCCAGGGAGTTCACAAAATACTTCTTGGATTTGCTTTCTACTTGGAAAAAGGAACCATCATGGAATGCTGAAATCGAGCTAATATATCCATTATCTCACACGTTTTCTTTGTATGTGTGATGAGAACGTTTAAAATTTACTCTCTTAGCAATTATCCAG
>NW_006987641.1:0-794 GCF_000164805.1 Carlito syrichta
CTGGGAGTTTCGGCACGTAATGAAACTAGAAACGTTCTGCCTGGCTAGAAGCAGGACAACAAAACTATTAAAGTAATTTTAGTTTCTAATCTTAGCTATCGGGACAAACTGCTTACAGGAACAAAAGCTGCATGACTTGTATACCAGGAAACAGAAACTTAAAGGTATCTTAGAAAGAAATGAAACTTAGAAAGACATGGAAACACAGAATAATTCTGCTGTAAAGCCTTCCGTAAGGTGCATTCTAACCTGATTGAGAGGTTTATATCCTAATAATATTAGTTTTGCTTCCATATATGCACACTGGTCACTATTCATACGCCAGCACTATAGGTGTTACTGACATCCTTGTGTCAGCGGCAATCTTCTAGGTGGGCCTTTATAGGCCTCAGCTATGTAGCTATAGTTGTTGGCTCCCAACAGATAAGGGTCCTGTTTTAGTCTGGTGCATGTTGTCAACCTTTTCCCAGTACCCTTTACTGAATATGCTTTCCATTACCCATTGGTTCCTAGAGGTTTTTGAAAAGATGAGTTGGTTGAGAATTTTAGAATTTAACTCTCTGTCCTGATCCATTCTCCTGTGGACATCTTGTTGTACCAATACCAGACTTTTAAAAATATAAATTGTGTTAAAATATGAAGGAAAGTGATTTTATATAGCCTTCAAATAGATAAGGGAAATCAAGAAAATGTACACAAATTTTAAGATGAATAAAGCTGTATTAAATTACGATATTGTTTTATTTTCTAAAATATTTAGATTTATTATGCATTCTGCTTCTGAATAGCACTTA
>NW_006987642.1:0-696 GCF_000164805.1 Carlito syrichta
CTGGAACTGGGAGCCTCAAGAGTGAACCGACTTGGGGGGAAAGAGTCAAGCCCTGAGCTTGAAGGCCATGACAGTTTCAAAACGCGGATCAGCTCCTAAACGACCTGTTACTGAAGGGGCGTACAGACAGAGGCACTCAGGGGGCTGAGACTTCCGTTTCCTGGAGCTCCTGTGACTGATTTTCATTAGACTTGCTCTAATTTATTGGGGGCCCTGGGCTTGAGGACTCGGTCCTTTCTGATTTCTACGCACACATGACAGTTTCCTATTTCCCACCTCCTATTTCTACCCACCATTTTTGCCAGCTCTTAACAACCTCTGCCCTGACATCTGCAGCCTGTGATGTTGACATGGGCCTGTGGGCTGCCAAGTGCCTTGAGTTTGGTTAATTCCAATAAATGATTTTCAAGTAATTATCCAAGCAGAGAATGCCAGTGTCTACCACAGGGACTGACTAGAAGACACACGGAAATCAGCACTTCCTTAGAAATAGCTTCCATCCAAACCTGATGAGGAATGTCCGGCCCTCTCCCTTCACAAAGTCAACCAGCGCATGCAGAGAGGTCTTTGCCACCATCTCACAAAATAAGTAAATACAAATAATTACAGATAGTTCTCTCTTCCTTTTGTTGTTGACAAACAAAGACTGTAAGACTGTTTCTGCCACCTCCCTCTAGGCTTCTTTAGTGACAAAAA
>NW_006987643.1:0-2564 GCF_000164805.1 Carlito syrichta
GGGAGGGCAGACACTGAGAAAACTGACTTTGGAATGCAAAAACACAAAAGATGAATTCACATCTGACCCTGAAGAAATACAGAAGATCATTAGAGACTACTATGTACAATTGTATGGAAACAAACTCGAAAACATTAAGGAAATTGAGGACTTTCTGACATCACACAACCTACCTAGGTTGGACAATAAGAAATTGAGACCCTAAATAGACCAATAACAATCAAGGAAATCAGTTACATAATAAGTAAACTACCTACCAAAGAAAGCCCTGGTGCAGATGGCTTTCCAGCAGAATTCTACAAGACATTTAAGGAGGAGCTGAAACCAATCCTACTGAAGGTATTCCAGGCAATTGAAAAAGATGGAACTCTCCCCAAATCATTTTATGAAGCCAACATCACAACATCACATTTATACCCAAACCAGGTAAAGATCCAACAAAGAAAAAGAACTACAGACGAATATCTTTGATGAACATAGATGTTAAAATTCTCAACAAGATCCTAACGAACCGGATTCAGCAATACATCTCAAAAATCATCCATCATGACCAAGTAGGCTTCATTCCTGGGATGCAAGGCTGGTTCAACATTCGTAAAACCATAAATGTAATTAAATACATCAACAGATGTCAAAACAAAAACCACATGATCATATCATTAGATGCAGAAAAAACTTTTGATAAAATCCAGCACCCCTTCTTGATAAAAACCCTTGAACATCTAGGCATATGGGGAACATACCTCAAAATAGTAAAAGCCATCTATGAGAAACCCACATCTAGCATACTCCTGAATGGACAAAAATTGGAACGATTTCCCCTGAAAACTGGAACAAGATAAGGATGCCCACTCTCACGCCTCCTGTTCAACATAATATTGGAAGTCTTGGCTCAAGCAATCAGAGAAGAGAAGGCAATCAGGGGTATCCAAATAGGAAAAGAGGAAGTTAAGTTATCTCTCTTTGCAGATGATATGATTGTGTACCTTGAAAACCCAAGAGAATCTGTCAAAAACCTCCTTACACTGATAAAGATCTTTGGCAAAGTCTCAGGATACAAAATAAATGTACAAAAGACAATCGCAATTCTCTACACCAATAATAAACAAATGGACACCCAAATAAAAAACACAATTCCATTCACAATAGCCACAAAAAAAATGAAATACCTTGGCATCTTCCTAACCAGAGACGTGAAAGACCTTTACAATGAAAACTACAAAACACTGCTCAAGGAAATCAAAGATGACAAAAACAAGTGAAAAATATCCCATGCTCATGGATTGGAAGAATCAATATTGTGAAGATGTCCATCGTACCTAAGGCAATCTACAAATTCAATGCAATACCCATCAAATTACCAGCAATATTCTTCTCAGACCCAGAAAAAATGACACAGGAATTTATATGGAAACACAAACGTCCAAGAATAGCCACAACAACCCTCAGCAAAAAAAAAAAAAAACAAAGCAGGTGGTATCACATTACCAGACTTCAAACTTTACTATAAAGCTACAATCAACAAAACACCTTGGTATTGGTACAGGAACAGGCATATAGATCAATGGAATAGAATTGAGATTCCAGAAGCAAAACCTCATTTCTCAACCAACTCATCTTCAACACAGCCTCCACCACCTACCAGTGGGGAGAGGAGAACCTATTCAGTAAATAGTGCTGGGAAAACTGACTGACCACATGCAGAAGGTTGAACAGGATGCCTATCTATCCCCATGTACAAAGGTTAACTCCAAATGGATCAGAGACCTAAAGGTAAAACCTCAAACCATAAGAACCTTAGGAAATGAAGGACATACCCTCATGGAAAATGGAACTCGCATCCCTCATGGAAAATGGAACTGGCATCCAACTGGAAAATGAACAAAACCTGAAATGCACAGGTCATAAGAGAGAAGATAGACAATTGGGAACTTATTAAACTGACAAGCTTCTGCAAAGGCAAAGAAACCATCAAGAGAGCAGAGAGACAGCTTACAGACGGGGAAAAAGTATTTGCCAAAACCAGATCTGACAAAGGCTAAACATCCTGGGATCTACAAGGAACTCAAATGTGCTGAAAAGAAAAAAAACAAACAACCCCATTATAAAATGGGTAAAAGAAATGAACAGACACTTCACAAAGGAAGACATCTGAACAGCCCACAGACCCGTGAAGAAATGGTCAACCTCACTAACCCTCAGGGAGATGCAAATCAAAACCCCCCCTGAGATTACACCTTAAGCACAAGTCAAAATAGCAATTCATTCAACAAACTCAAAAAAAAACAGCTGCTGGAGGAGGGGTGTGGGGGAAAAGGGAACACTTCTATACTGTTGGTTGGGAGTGTAAACTAGTGCAGCCTCTGTGGAAAGCAGTGTGGGCGATTCCTAAAAGCCCTAAACATCAGCCTCCCATATGACCCCACAATCCCCTACTGGACTATACCCTGAAGAACTGAAATCACTTTATAAAAAGATACCTGCACACGTATGTTTATCGCAGCATTGATCACATAGCAGAACCTGGAAGCAACCATGCTGCCCATCAAAAGAGGACTGGATTT
>NW_006987644.1:0-712 GCF_000164805.1 Carlito syrichta
CTGACAAGCTAGGAAGCTTGCTAGCCACCTCTCTTAACTTGCTAGGTATCTACGTAGCCAGCAGACTAGCCAAATGACTTAACTAGCTGACTTGAACAACTATCCTGCTGGCTAACAAACTGACTTTTTTAGCTAGCTACTGACCTAGCCAGCTGACTAGACAGCTGACTTAACTCGCTGACATCACTAGCTAACCAGGTAGCAATATAGCTGACTTAACTAGCTAGCTATCTACTTAGCCAGTTGGTTAGCCAGCTGTCTTAACTAGCTGAATTAACCAGCTTGTCAGATGCCTAGCCAACTGTCTTAACTAGCTTGCTACCTGGCTTGCCAACTGACTTAAGTAGCTGACTTAACTAGCAGCAACCTAGCTAGCCAACTGACTTAGTTAGCTAACTAGCTACCTACCTAGTTAGTCAGCTGGCTTAGATAGTTAGTTAGCTAGACAGCTACCTATCTAACAAGCTGACTTAAATAGTAAGCTGCCTTGCTAGCTAGCTTACTTAACCAGCTAGATAAATAGTTAGCTTAATCATTATCTGACGTGTTAACTGGGTGACTTAATCATCTGACTTATCTCGTAAGCTAATTAGTTGGCTAGCTGACTCATCCAGTTGACTTAACTCGTTAGCTAACAAGCTAGTTATGTAGCTAGCAAGCTGACCATTCAGCTGACTTAACTCGTTGGCTAGCTAGGTAGCTAGACTACTCA
>NW_006987645.1:0-357 GCF_000164805.1 Carlito syrichta
CAGGCAAGAACCAAAAAGTCTGGCTAATTATTTTGATTTTTCTACAATAAAAATCAAAAGATAAGTCAGGCAGGGTAGCGCACACCTATAATTACAGCTACTTGGAGGGTGAGGTGGAAGCATCACCTGAGCCCAGTAAGTTGGGGTTATGGTAGCCTTGAGCATGCTACTGCATTCCAGCCTGAGCAACAGAGTGAGAACCTGACTCAGAAAAAGAAAGAAAGAATGATTTGGTGGAAATTACATCAAAAAATTGAAATCTAATTCTTTAATTTTTTTTGGCCCATCTCACTCTGTTGCCCAGACTGTAGTGCAGTGGCATGCTCATGGCCACCATAGCCTTGGATCTTCACTCAA
>NW_006987646.1:0-762 GCF_000164805.1 Carlito syrichta
GGGTGAAACTAACCACTGCCATTCTAACCAGGATGTGGCACTCATTGATTTCAAAGACTTTGATTGATGGGAAGTTTCAAGGGCATCTTCTTGGCCTTTTTGTGAAGGTTCTTACTCCATATGCCAAGGAATCAATGTGAGGGTCCTGGGATCTGAAAGTATGTCTATTCCAGTTATGCATTGAACTGTTAGATTCATGGATACACTAGTTCTACAATGAGATGACCCTAGAGTGGGATTTCATTTGTCACATGATTTCCACATACCCTTACTATGATAGCGGGACTGTGGTGTGCTTTTTGTCTTTGATATCAGCATTAGTTAGACTCTATGCAGCAGTCTCAAAGATATGGGAGGTTTTTTTTTCCACTGTTAGATTACCCGTGCAAATGTATATAGGTTCTTTTGGAAAAGGAAATAATTAATTAAAACTGTATGAACTTGACATGGAGTTGCAGGGTCCTTTTATAAGGAGACAATTTTCAGTTGATACATCTGGGTGTGAGAACTGGTTCATGTCTAGAAACTGGACATCCCGATTATAACTTTCTATAGGCAGTTGACATGATTCACACTTGACCTCTTTTTATTGTATCATATATATCAAGCTGGCTGTTCATTTGTCTTGCCCTAGTAACACCATGATCAATAGACATCAGCATAGTGTCTGCAGGTCGATGCCCCTAGTTGCCATTTTGATCTTGTACCTATTGTGGTAAGTTTATCTTACCTCTAGAGGTTATGTGCTTTTATCTGGTCTTG
>NW_006987647.1:0-538 GCF_000164805.1 Carlito syrichta
CTGGATACATGTATACAATGTGTAAAAATTGAATCAGGGTAACTGGGATAGCCATCACCTCAAACATTTATCATTTCTTTTAGTAAGGAACATTCCAAATCTTCTCTTCTAGCTATTTTGAAAAATACAATAAATACTTATTAAATGTAATCTCCCTACTGTGCTATTGGACACCAGAACTTATTCTTTCTAACTGAATGTTTTACTCATTAACCACCATATCTCTTTATTAACCACCACCCCCCCACACACACACAACAACAACCTTCTTAGTCTTTGGTATCTACCATTCTACTCTTCACCTTCATAAGATCAATTTATTTTTCTCTCTTACCTATGAGTGAGAACATATATTTGTCTTTCTGTGTTTGACTTACTGCACTTAACATAATATATAATGACCTCCAGTTCTATCCATGTTGCTACAAATGACAGGACTTCATTCCTTTTTATGGCTGAATAATATTCCATTGTGTATATATACATTATCTTTGCCCATTCATCCACTGAGGAGCTCTAAAAATCCATATCTTGACTC
>NW_006987648.1:0-2048 GCF_000164805.1 Carlito syrichta
AAGGGGACAGGGAAGAAGGGGGAAGAAGGGAATCATTCACACTATTCTAAACAGCATTAAAGAGAGGGCTGCCCAGTTTTCTGGTTGGCATAGGCCTAGCTTAAGGCTTTGATTCTAAAAATCAGACAGCTAAAGAAAAATAAGAATGTTCCTATCTACTTTTAGAAATGCAAGCTTTCTGGTTCAATAGTTCAATAGCTCAGGAAGCCCCACCACTGGCATTATCCAATTAAACCCAAACATGTCTTTGAGTAAATTATTCTTAAATTTTTGTCACTATGTTGACTGTCAGTTTCTGTTTAACTTATTTTAGAATTCTATTTTATTTGTCTTCAAGCATATTTAGTGACAAGTTTCAAGAGGTGGTTGGGTGTTGCCAACCAGATTTACATCAGCTCTTTTTAGAGGGCATCACATTGAAAGTTTACATTCAAATTCTTCCCTGGGGTGTGACTCTGCCTGTGGTTTCTTTTTTACGTTTGTGTCTTTACCTGTAAATGATAGCATGCTTGGGAGGAGGAGACCTATTTTTGGTCCTGCCATTTGCAAGGCCCTTTGAGCTTCTAAGAAGATGCTTAGAATCGCAAAATGTAAATAAATCATATATTGTAATGATAGATTTCAGAATATTATTTTTCCACTTGGGGGATTTTTTTTTGTTTCACTATCTAAACCACACCTTGGTACTTTATACAAAGAATTTTGGATTTTACATCATAGAAAAAAGTTTCTCTTGGCTTGGCTTGCTGGTAAGGAGGTGTGCGAATGGTCTCAAGTTATACATTTGCAGAGGAAATACCATCCAGATGCTCAAGTCAGCCTTTTCTTGGCAGACAACTAAAAACCATACCAAATGGAGTCTCAAATCTTTAACAAAAGAATTCCGAGAGCTCTTACCTTTGGAATGGACATTAATTAAAAGAAACAGTCATGTCCCCTGTGATCAGAATTTAACTACTATTAAACAGAGTTCACCACACAATTAACACTTTGAACTGATTAGCAAATGGAATTATAGCAAGAAATTTTGAGGTTAGAACAGTGGAAGGACATATTCTCTTCCCCAACTCACTGTCCCTCATCTTTTAAAAGAAAGAAAAAAAAATGAAGCACTTCGGTCATAACGAACTGTGCAGATTTTGTTTTCAGGGAGGTGTTTGCCATTACATATTGCACATAATGTATGGCACTGTTAGGAGGAAAAAATTGGAGTCAAAGTGGCTGGAAAGTTAGGTCTGCTCTGTAGCACTGTGAGATTGTTGACATCTGCCGAGGTTGGAGCGCTCAGTAAGCAGGAAATGGGGTGTCACTCTGAGTGGTAGTTTACCATTATCCTGGCATCCTAATGAAGTGTCTGCAGTGCACAGAGCTTCTGGATGGCATCTTAACGCACGGCTAAGCAAAAGCACTTCTCTCCCTGTCACTGTCATCCATCTGCCTGCACCCTACTGTAGCCAATGGGATGGAACCATGCTACAATGTGCTATAAGCCATTTAGAGTTGCACATTGCATAATCAGTCCCATCAAATATGTAAAAAATGGCTATTATTGGTTATTTTCCTTAAACTCTGGCACCTGGAGTTTGATACATGAAAGTTGAACTTTTCCAAGTGCTGTTTTTGCTATTAATTCCACTACCCCCACCCACAATCTAAATGGGAATAAGTTGTACCCTCATTGTATTAAGCCTTGTTAATGGATTGAAAGAGTTGTATGAATATTCATTAAAAACTTCACTGTACATCACACTTGGTGAATTCATCAATTTGCAATATAATGGAATGGTCATTTTCTTTGCGATAACCATTTTTAAGAAAAGGACAACTCCAATCGCAGATTAGTCATTTTCGTCTTAAGTTTTCAGTGGGAGTTTGAGGTCTTTCAATAGATTTTTTTTTTAAGACAGTGCATTTCACTCAGTACATTTGCATTTTAAGCTAGTGTTGTTAATGCCAGATGATAAAATTTGGTCCTGTAATATTACCTCCAATGAAATTCAAATGCAGTGGAAAGGAGGATGTCTGTTTTCAGGTGGCAGAAGTTGAGC
>NW_006987649.1:0-2076 GCF_000164805.1 Carlito syrichta
CAACTCAAAAAAAAAAAAAAAAAAAAAAAATATATATATAGACAACATAATTTCTGTTAACCTAAGCACACTTACACACAACACAAAGTGTATGTGCTTTCACATTTGAATGTAGATAAGAGTAAAATATTTCCAGTAATATAAGAATGATATCTCAAACACTTTTCTATTCTTCTTCTTACAAGTGATGAATGGGTCAATGCTACTTCTGTTGGAAATTTGTTCTGACCTATTCTAACCATTAATAGTGGACTGGTTTACACTATCTCAGCATGGTCTTCCCAGAATAGGTATTTTTCTTCTTCAGAGTCTAAGGCAGGAATAGGTTCTGAAGAAATGAGAAGAAAAGAAGGTTCACAGGCTGCTTTAAGAGAAATCACTGAAATATTAAGAGGCCGAAGCAAAAACGTCTCTATGTTTCTCAGCCTATATTATTAGGTGCCAATACTGGTTTTGAAGGAAATCCTCACATTATTATTTAAAATTTCAACTTGCTTGTCCCTTCCTGGTGCAGTTATCTTTTAGAAACCTGGGCTAGATAGAATGAAGACTTAGACCGTTGAGTCCCATGACAGAGATGACTCACTCTTTCACAGAACAGAATTTTAAAAGAGAAACAAGCCAGTTTGCTAGTACCATGACCTTCTGACTTATCTTAAAGTCAGTCAGCATAATAGGCACTGTTGCTTAGTATTGGGAGAGCTGGACGAAGCCATGATATTCTGCTTCACTAGGCATCAACAGTGACCTTGCCCTATTTTAAGGGGGGAATTGTAGAATAAAAAAGCACATGTTCCTGGGGAAAGATAATTAGTTCAGTTTTAAATTTGTTCAGTTGGAGAAGCTTGTGAGGTACCTAAGTAAGCTTTTATACATAGGGAGTGTGTGACATCGAAGAACATTCCATTAAGTGTTTGCATTCTAGTTGTCCATTTTTCTGCAGTGAGTAATATACAGAAAACTTGAGAATAAAAACATAACTTTAGGAAAAAAACCTCTTTGTTAAACAATCAGAATTTGGTAGAGTATGAACTTGAGATTTAAAAAAAATATTATCTATAATTATACTTTGTCAAATTTGAAATAATATCTGATAGATTCCATACTTTTAAAATTACCTACAGTTCTTAAAAAGTTCATGTATAGTTAAAAAAATCTCACAAATTCATTCCATGTAATATTACACAAATACAAAAAGAAATGAGAATGGCTTTTATGTTTTTATATAAAAAGATCTGCATAAAAACTGCTAAGAAAAAAGCAAATTTCAGAGTAGTCATATAAAATATAACTTTTGTATATGAAATAAAGATAAATGAATCTTTTATGAGAGACATGATAATCTTTTACTTTAATATAAGAAATAAATTCACAAGAATTTAATGAAAGTTGTTATCTATTAGGGAGATGAAAGGAATGGAGTGGGGTAATATCTTGTCATTGTTTGAATTTTTTCCAACATAAAAATGGACTATCGATTTAAAGTAAAAAAAAGAAATAAAATTTTTAGAATGGGTTAGCATTTTAAAATCAACGTCTAGTCCAATCCAAGGTAACTAATTTCAGTCTCCTCTCTTGTTCTTCTGCTGTGAAATGCCAGGATGCCTTGTAGACTAAAAGACCTCAGTGGGAATGAGGCGTGACCTACTAATTTACTACCTCCTACTTTGTCCCTTGGAATGTAGGGAGTCATGATCTGTTTTTATTTTCACTTCTGGTTCTCTCTTCTCTGGAGTTAGGGATCTGAAAAAAGGAATATAAGAAATGGCAGAGCTTAAGTTTGGTAATAGCCACCTGTGTGTTCTTTTCTTATAGAGGCCACTGTATTTCTGGTTAAACATAACTGGCCAGAAATACCCTTTTGGGGCCAGATATTCAAATCCTACCTGTGGAGCATCTGCGAGTTATTTAGGAAACACTGGGAGGATCTCTTGTCCTTCTACCAATCTCTGATGTGGGAGATTCTGGTCTGACATTTTGAAACCTTTTCTACTCCTGCAGAGTAGTTCATAGCCTTTTGATGATGAGGTTCCCTTGTCCTTCCTGTTGGGTAGGACACTTGCTGCAAAACTTAGG
>NW_006987650.1:0-14267 GCF_000164805.1 Carlito syrichta
ACACCCATGATCATATCCTAGATGCAGAAAAAGCTTTTGATAAAATCCAGCACCCCTTCTTGATTAAAAACCCTTGAACATCTAGGCATACGGGGAACATACCTCAAAATAGTAAAAGCCATCTACGAGAAACCCACAGCCAGCATACTCCTAAATGGACAAAAATTGGAACCAATTCCCCTGAAAACTGGAACTAGACAAGGATGCCCACTCTCTCCCCTCCTGTTCAACATAGTATTGGAAGTCCTGGCTAAAGCAATCAGAGAAGAGGAGGCAATCAGAGGTATTCAAATAGGAAAAGAGGAAGTCAAGTTATCTCTCTATGCAGATGATATGATGGTGTACCTTGAAAACCCAAGAGAATCTGTCAAAGGTCTCCTTACATTGATAAAAGCCTTTGGCAAAGTCTCAGGATACAAAATAAATGTACAAAAGACAATCGCATTTCTCTACACCAATAATAAACAAACAGAAACCCAAATAAAAAACACAGTTCCATTCACAATAGCCACAAAAAAAAATGAAATACCTTGGCATCTTCCTAACCAGAGACGTGAAAGACCTTTACAATGAAAATTACAAAACACTGCTCAAAGAAATCAAAGCCGACATGAACAAGTGGAAAAATATCCCATGCTCATGGATCGGAAGAATCAACATTGTGAAGATGTCCATCTTACCTATGCAATCTACAAATTCAGTGCAATACCCATTAAATTACCAACAACATTCTTCTCAGACCTAGAAAAACAACACAGGAATTCATATGGAGACACAACATCCAAGATAGCCAGACCATCCTCAGCAAAAAAAACAAAGCAGGTGGTATCACAATACCAGATTTCAAACTTTACTATAAAGCTACAATCACCAAAACAGCTTGGTATTGGTACAGGAACAGGCATATAGATCAATGGAACAGAATTGAGATTCCAGAAGCAAAACCTCAATTTCTCAACCAACTCATCTTCGACAAAGCCCCCACCACCTACCAATGGGGAGAGGAGAACCTATTCAGTAAATGGTGCTGGGAAAACGGGCTGACCACATGCAGAAGATTGAAACAGGACCCCTATCTATCCCCATGCACAAAGGTTAACTCCAAATGGATCACAGACCTAAATGTAAAACCTCAAACCATAAGAACCTTAGAAAAGGAAGGAAATACTCTCATGGAAATCGGAACTGGCATCCAATTCTTGTACAAAACCCGAAACCCACAGGACTTAAGAGAGAAGATAGACAAATGGGACCTTATTAAACTGACAAGCTTCTGCAAAGCCAAAGAAACCATCAAGAGAGCAGGGAGACAGCCTACAGACTGGGAAAAAGTCTTTGCCAACTCTAGGTCTGACAAAGGCTTAACATCCTGGATCTACAAGGAACTGAAGCGTACTGAAAAGAAGAAAACAAACAACCCCATTATAAAATGGGCAAAAGACATGAACAGACACTTCACAAAAGAAGACATTCGAGCAGCCAACAAACACATGAAGAAATGCTCAACCTCACTAATCATCAGGGAGATGCAAATCAAAACCACACTGAGATACCACCTAACTCCAGTCAGAATGGCAATTATCAACAACTCAAAAAATAACAGCTGCTGGAGAGGGTGTGGTGAAAAGGGAACACTTCTACACTGTTGGTGGGAGTGTAAACTAGTGCAACCTCTGTGGAAAGCAGTGTGGCGATTCCTAAAAGCTCTAAAAATTGACCTTCCATATGACCCTGCAATCCCCCTACTGGGAATATACCCTGAAGAACACAAATCACTCTATAAAAAAGATACCTGCACACGTATGTTTATCGCAGCATTGTTCACAATAGCAAGAACCTGGAAACAACCATGCTGCCCATCAAAAGAGGACTGGATTAAAAAAATGTGGTACATATACACGATGGAATACTACGCAGCCATAAAAAAGAACAAAATCATGAATTTCGCTGCAACCTGGATGGAACTAGAGTCTATAATACTGAGTGACCTCTCACAAAAACAAAAATCCGAATATCACATGTTCTCACTCATATAATGGACCTTGAACATCCAATGCAATACTATGAGAAAATGACGGATGGTACTGGGAAACTATGGGGGGGAGGGGGATGGGATTAACAGTAGCAAATATCTGTCGGGGGATGGGAAAACACTTCTTATCTACAGGGTGCCTGAATGAAACGTCATTGTACACCTAACCCTTAACTGTACCCCACAAAACCATAATAAAAAATACTGATTAATGAAAAAAAAAAATTAAAAAAAAAAAAGAAGACAAAAATATAATACCAAAAATCAACAAAACTAAAAGCTGCTTCTTTAAAAGGATGAACAAGACTGACAAATCCCTAGCTAGACTGACCAAGAAAAAGCCCAAATAAACACAATCAGAAATGCAAAAGGTCAAGTCACAGCTGACCCAGAAGAAATGCAAAAGATTATCAGAGATTACTCTGTACACTTGTATGGAAATGAACTTGAAAACCTAAAGTAAATGGGGGACTTTCTGACATCATACAACCTCCCCAGGTTAGAACATGAAGATATAGAGTTCCTAAATGGACCAACAACAACCCAGGAAATCGACTAGGTCATAAGAAAAGTACCTACAAAAAAAAAAAAGCCCTGGACCAGATAGCTTTCCAGCAGAATTCTACAAAACATACAAGGATTAGCTGATACCAATCCTATTGAAAGTATTCCAGATAATGGAGAAAGATGGAATTCTCCTGAAATCATTCTATGAAGCTAACTTCACATTGAGACCCAAACCAGGTAAAGATCCAACAAAGAAAGAGAACTACAGGCCAATATCCTTGATGAACATAGATGCTAAAATTCTCAATAAGATTCTAGCAAACCAATACCAACAACACATCTCAAATATCATCCACCATGACCAAATAGACTTCATGCCCAGGATGCAGGGCTGGTTCAACATCCAAAAGACCATAAGCATAACTAAATACATCAACAGATGTGAAAACAAAAACCACAGATTATATCATTAGACACAGAAAAGGCATTTGATAAAATCCAGCATCTCTTGTTGATAAAATCCTCAAACACCTAGGCATAGATGGAACATATCTCAAAATAGTAAGAGCCATCTATGAGAATCCCACAGCAATATACTACTAAACAGAGAGAAATTGGAACCATTTCCCTTGAAATCCGGAAGAAGACAAGGATGCCCTCTTTCACCCTTCCTTTTCAACATAGTATTGAAAGTCCTAGCTAGAGCAATCAGACAAGAGAAGGAAATCGGGGGTATCCAAATAGGAAAAGAGGAAGTTAAGTTATCCCTCTTTGTAGATGACATGATTCTATATCTTGAAAACCCAAGAGAATCTGTCAATATCCTCCTCACACTGATAAAGGACTTTGGCAAAGTCTCTGGGTATGGAACAGTATAGAGACTCCAGAAGTAAAACCTCAATTTCTCAACCAACTCATCTTCAACAAAGCCTCCACCATCAACCACTGGGAAGAGAAGAAACTATTCAGTAAATGGTGCTGGGAAAACTGGCTGACCACATGCAGAAGATTAAGACAAGTTCATTATCACCATACACAAAAATCAACTCTAAATGGATCAGAGACCTAAACATAAAACCTCAAACTATAAGAACCTTAGAAAATGCAGGAGACACCTTTATGGAATTTGGAACTGGCAAACAATTCCTGATCAAAACTTCAGGTACTGGCTGGGCTACTTGGAAGGCTGAAGTTGGAAGGATCGCCAGAGCCTAGTAAGTCGACGCTGGGGTAGCTGTGAGTGTGCCACTGTACTCCAGCCTGGGCAAAGGAGTAAGACTCCAACTCAAAAAAAACAAACAAACAAAAAAAACAACCAAGTGCCCAGGCCATAAGAGATAAGATAGACAAGTGGGACCTCATCAAATTGACAAGCTTCTGCAAATCCAAGGAAACCATCAAGAGAGTGGAGAGACAAACTGGGAAAATATATTTGCCAAGTGTATATCTGACAAAGGCCTAACATCTAGGAACTACAAGGAACTCAAACATGCCAAAAAGAAAATGACAAACAGCCCCATTACAAAGTGGGCAAAAGATATGAATAGACAATTGTCAAAAGAAGACATACGAGCACCTAACAGATACATGAAAAATGCTCAGCCTCACTAGTCATCAAAGAAATGCAAATTAAAGCCACACTGAAATACCACCTAACTACAGTCAGGATGGCCATCACCAATAACAAAAAACAGTAGATGTTGGAGAGGATGCGGGGAAAAGAGAACACTTCTACACTGTTGGTGGGAGTTTAAACTAGTACAACCACTGTGGAAAACAGTTTGGCGATTCCTAAAAGATAAAAATCGATCTTCCATACGACCCCACCATCCCACTATTGGGAATATGCCCAGAGGAACTCAAATCATTCTACAAAAAAAGATACCTGCACACGCATGTTTATTGCAGCACTATTCCCAATAGCAAAAACATAAAACCAACAGTGCTGCCCATTGAGAGAGGACTGGATAAAAAAAAGTGGTACATATACAAGATGGAATTTTAGGCAGCCATAAAGTAGGACAAAATTATGAAAGTCACAGCAACTTGGATGGACTTAGAGTCTAAAATACTGAGTGATCTATCACAGAAGCAAAGAATTGAGTATCACACGTTCTCACTCATAAGCGGACCTTGAACAATTATCATATAATACTATAAGAAAGGACTTGGCAGTAGTTGGAAGCTGCCAGTGAGGGGTGGGGATGGTGAGATTGGCACTAGTGGGAAACTGTCAGGGAAGGGTGGGGCATACCTCATCAACAAGGGTACCTGCATAATGAACATTTGTATACCTAACCCTGAATTGTACCCTACATCTTTAAAAAAAATAATTTTGTTTTAATAATTTTTATTTCAGTGGGATCAGTTCTATTGTCTCCTTTTCATTTCTGATTTTAATTATTTGAAACTTCTTTCTTTTTTCTTAGTTATTCTAACTAAGGGTTTGTCCATTCTTTATAATCTTTTTAAAAAGCCAACTCTTGGTTTCATTTTTTAAATTGTTTTTTAATTCTCTATTTTATTTATATTTGCTCTAATATTTGTTTGGTGTTGTTTTTTTTTTTTCCTGAAAACGTTGAGTCTATTTTATTCTTCTTTTTCTACTTTTTTTTTCAGATGTAAAAATCAATTGCTGATTTGAGATCTTTCTTTCTTTCTGGTGACTCTGGGGAAAGGAGCCAGGATCAACCTTGGAGATTCGTGTGTGCCCCGCCCACCCCCAGAGCAAGGGGAGGGAACAAGATGGATTGGGAGGGCCATGACACAGGATGGCCACTCCAATCTTGCGAGTGTCACTGGCAACTGAGGGCCCATCTCATGTCATGCTGGCAGAATTGGGGTCTGCTACAGTGGACCGTGGGAGGGGCTAGCCACAGCACCCATCACGCACCTCAGGATGCGCCTGCTTCAGCTGAGCCACCACCTCTCCCTGGTTCCTTGCATGCCCTCATCTTGGGAACAACACCAGTGCATGCTCAGTCACTAAGCCAGAAAGCAGACCTTGCTTTTTCCAGTCCCCCGAGCCCATTAGTCATGTGACCCACTGGCATCTCTTAAACCTCTCTCCCTGACACCCACACAGCCTCTTCCTTATTTGAAGGCCTTGTCATCTTTCGCCTGGCCACTGCCCCAGCCTACCAGCAGGCTCTCCTGTCCTCAGTTTTCCATACTATTTCCAGGAAATCTTTTCAGAATGCAAAATTGATTATGTCACTTCCTGCTTCAGAGCCTTCAAGAAGGCTGAGTATGGTGGGATTACGCCTGTAATCCCAGCATTTTGCAAGGCCAAGGTGGGAAGATTTCTTGAGGCCAATAGTTTGAGACCAGCCTGGGCAACATAGCAAGATTTCATTCTACAAAAAAAACCGAGGAATTAGCTGAACATGGTGGTACTCACCTGTAGCCCCAGCTACAAGGGAGGCTGAGACAGGCAGATTGCCTGAGCCCAGGAGGTCGAGGCTAAGGTAAGCCATGATCCTGTCATTGCACTCCAGTCTGGGTGCCAGAGTGAGACCCTGACTCAAAAAACAAACAAAAAATCCTTCAAGAGCTCCTTACTGGCTTCAGGGTGAAATTTGAAATTTGAAAGAACTTGGATGGCTTCCAAGGCTTCTCATGAATCCATCCCTGCCCAGCCGCCTAGCCTCATTTCTTACCCTTGGCTGCTGTGCTCCAGCCATTCTGAACATTCTGAAGGTCACCCAGAAATCTGAGCCTAGGTGACCTCTCTTGCCTCAGCATTTGCTCATACCCCCACTTGACAAGGTCTCAGATCCCTAGTAGTCCCCCCAAACTCCTTCAAGTACCACTTTCTCAGGGAGAAGTACCCAGCCCGCCTCCTTCCCTAACCTCGGGGTGGGAACCCCTCCTCTGGACTTCTCAGCCTCCTGGTTTACTGTTGTGGGCACTTACACAATGTATACAGAATCCTGGCACTGGGTGGCCTCCATGGGTGTAAGAATGTCACTCAGATACTTGGAGTTCCCTAAATCGTTTTCAGGGCATCCCCAGGAGAAACTAAGTCCTACCTGCTGACCATTTCTCACAGGAAGACAAATGCTCTTTTTTCTTGGTGGTATTGCCAGTGACAATAAGCCAAGCTGTGACAGGCACTGGGCTTAGGGACAGGCTCCTCAGTAGCTGGTGGCTAGTCGGGCTTCCAGAATAGCAGCCAATGAGTCACGCTTTCCTCACGGTCATGGGCAGCCTCATACTAGGCAGATCATCCCCTCCCCTGGGGAAGAGCCTGGCCCAGGAAAGTCCCCACTGGGCCTGCTAGGTTTCCTCCCAGTCACCAATCATCTGGTAAACCAACCTAAGCCACTGCTTCCCTGCAGTGAGTAGGACAGAGAGATGTGGGACACCTTCCTTCTCCTCTTCTTCCTTTCTGGGGAGTGGTGTGGACAATCCCTCCCACCTGCAGACACATCAGAAGTGTGAAATAAGTGAGTCCACCCCTTCTCCAACACCTAAGTCCTAGGTTTTTGTCTTCCCTTAATCTCTGTATCCCTGGAGTTCATCACAGTGCCTAGCACATAGTAGCTGCTTAATAAATGTTTGCTGAATAATATGCAGTAACAGAATGCGTGAATAGAATGTATCCAGCTACTTGTGCAGCAAACTGGTTAAGAATGTAGGGAATTCTAAAATAAAATTTAGGCATGGTGATGTATGCCTGTAGTCCCAGCTACTCAGGAGGTTGAAGCAGAAGGTTTGCCTGAGCCCAGGAGATGGATGCTACAGTGAACTGTGATCATACCACTGCACTCCCGCCTGAGCAACAGAGTAAGATGCTGTCTCTAAAAAAAAATAAAATTACAATTACATTAAAAAGAGTGTAAAGAATTCTAAAATCAGACAGCTGGGTTCAAAGCCAGGCCCCATCATTGACTATGTGACGGGGAGAAAATTGCTTGACCTCTCTGTAATTTGTTTCTTTATCTGAAAAAGAATGTCGACAATAACTACCTCTTTTTTTAGGGTTGTGAGAATTAAGTGATTTGATATATGTAAACCAATTTGGCACATGCCTGGCATATAGTAAATGCTCAGCTGGTGCAGTTTCTTGGACGGTGCCTTGCAGAGAGGATCCAAGTTGTTGTTCCCAAAGCTAGGCAGTCCACTAATTTTTCCTTGTAAAAAAGGAAGAGAAATGTGATTAAATAGACATTTGCAGGACCATGGCAGGATAATAAATGTATTACATTAGCCGTCAGTGGCTGTTCTTTTAGTTATTCCAGGAAGTATTCAAACTGAGTTAAATTCCCTGGGTCAGTAGTCTCCCTGGGAAGGTTGAGAAATGGATGTGCTAATATACATGTGTAAGCCTATGTATATGCAAACCTAAGGTGTATATGTAAATCTATTTTTTAAAAGAGCAAAATGGCCAGACACAGTGTCTCATACCTGTAATTCCAGCACTTTGAGAGGTCGAGGCAGGAGGACCACCTGAGTACAGGAGTTCCAGACAAGCTTAGGCAACACAGCAAGACCCTGTCTCTAAAATAAATAAAAAATAAAATAAAATAAAAAGAGCAAAACATTTTAAGATGAAATGCCAAAACATGTGGAACTATTCTCATTGGAGAAATAAAATTTAGAATTTGTGATTTGAAACAGGGAAGCAGCTTTGTGTTAGCATTGAGTCAAGAGAAAAATGAGTGGATGAATAACTGTAGCCTAAAGACGGTGTTTTTCTCTTGAAAATGATGCAGTGGGGTCCCAGTCTGAACCTCCCCTTGCCCACCTTGAGATTTAGTCACATTTGGCAATGACAGAGGAACAATGGGGCCCCCCAGCAGGATATATTTGTTTGGGATTTTAAAAAATTATTTATGTTTAATTGACAAATTATAATTCAGTTGTGTATATTTGTGGAGTATGATGTGATGTTTTGATCCCTGTATACATTATAACAAGGGGAATATATCTATATATCTATATATCTATATCTATATCTATACATATATATATATTTTTAGGAGTCTCACTCTGCCCGGCTAGAGTGCAGTGGCATGCTCATGGCCACCACAGCCTCAACCTGCTGGGCTCAGGTGATCCTTTTGCCTCAGCCTTCCAAGTTGCTGGAACCACAAGCACACGCCATCACGCCTGGCTAATTTTTTGATTTATTGTAGAGATGATGTCTTGCCAAGTTGCCCAGGCTGGTCTCGAACCCTTGGACTCAGGTAATCCTCTTGCCTCAGCCTCCCAAAGTGCTGGGATTACAGGCTTGAGCCACTGTGCACGGGTAGGGTGGTATATTTTAATGAGGGAGATAAATAAGAATGTTCTGGTTGGGGACATTTCACCCCAATGACAGGGTGTTCCTTTGCACAAGTTTGGCTGGAGAGCAATGCCCTGGCATCAGTGGTAGGGTGGGGACAGTTCATGTCATCAGGGGACAGCCCTTATTGCACATAGGACTCCAGCCTGATTTGTGGCAAGGGGCTGCCATCAGAGAGCAAATTCAAGTTATAAGAATGAAACAGGTGTAGGGCAAGGTGTCTGCAAACTTGATGCCAACATCCCAGCAATGACAGACATGATATGATATAGGTCCATTTCAGCAGCCTCCACTCAGGCCCTGGCAGGTGTCAGCTGCCATGGTGGGAGCTTTGGCAGGCATTGCCTGGAAGACCCGTTGCTCCAGAAGTCAAGAGTGGCAAAGGAGCAGAGCTGAAGCCAGGCAACTACATGAGAACAAGTTCCTCGAGTGCGCAAGAGGTAGCCCTTCTTGGGATTCTCAGAACCACGTGAAGAACTTGAGGGATACTTGAGGAACCAGGGAAAGCAGAGGTGCTTTATTCTACTCCATGGAATTTTATGCAGAGAGTCACCTGATTTTTCCCTCAAGATATTATGGCCCAGGGAGCAGAAGTGCCAGTGAGGTCGGCAGGCCAAGTCGAACTTTGCCCAGCAGTGGTGAGAAGGTCATTAGAAAATGAAGACCCGGGGATGGGTCACTCCATCTTGGCCCTTCTCAAATCAACATTAGAGATGCCAACTGTAAGATTTCCCTTCTCTCCTTCCTCTCAAGTCCCTTTCTCTAAGCAGATACCTCACCCTTTGTCCAGATGTCATTTGACAGAAACACTCAGTAACCATCAAGGTGGTGAAATGGGATTAGAACACTTCAGGCACAAGTCAGTGTAAATGATACCTAAAAACCTTGGACTTGAGATGAGGCAGGCCTGTTTGATGGTGATTGAATACAATGTTACTTGGTCTGTTATCCAAGGATCTGTACTTTATATAACTAAAAAACAAACAACAAAATGGGCAAAGGACAGCAAATGAAGATATACAAAGAGCCAGAAAACACATGAAGAGATGTTGAATGTCACTAATCATTAGGGAAATGCAAATCAAAACCACTTAACACATGAATGGATACACAAAATGAGGTCTATGTATTATTATTCAGCTATAGAAAGGAAGTTTTGACACATGCTACAACATGGATGAACCTTGAGTACACTGTGCTAAGTGAAATAAGCCAGGCTCAACAGGACAAATATTGAATGATCCCACGTATATGAGGTACCTACTGCAAATTCATAGAGGCAGAAAGTAGAATGGAAGTTGTCAAGGGCTGAAGGGAGGAGGGATTAGGGAGTTATTGTTTAGTTGATACAAAATTTTAGTTTTGTAAGATGAAAAATTGTAGAGATGGATGATGGTGATGGTTGCATAACAAGTGAATGTATATAATATCACTGAAATAGACACTTAAAAATGATTAAAATGGTAACTTTTATGTTACTTTTATTTCATAATGATTTTTAAAAAGAGAAAAATATACATGTATACACACATATGTATGAATATGCATATACACACATATGTATATACATAGACACACAGGTAAGTGTGTGTGTGTAGGTATATATTATATAGAATGAAATTTTTAATATTCTGAGATTATTTCCTTTCTGCTATGTTTTATATTAAAATATGCTTTATTTCATGAAATACATGGTCACTATTGTTTTAATGTCTTAACAAATCAAAGTCCATATTGGTCCCCAAGTGCTTTTAGAGGTATTGCTGGTTGTGATTTCAGATGCCTGGGAAGCACCTGGTTGTTGGCCTGTTGTCTCCAGGGAGTCCCTCAGTCACAGTGCTGTGTAGCTGAGGACAGTGGTTCTCAGTCTTGGCTGCACATCAGCATTACCTGGGGAGTTTTTTAAAAAAACGAACCACTAGGAGTGGTAATGCCATAGGTCTGGGAGTCAGGACTTTAAAAGCTGGCCAAGGAGAGAGAGATACAGAGCAGGTTAAGAGGAGCCAGGAGCTGGAAGCCAGGCTATAGCCAGGGAGTTTCTCTTTCAGGTTCACTAATCAAGCACATACTCCTCTTTCTTTATTATTCCCAAAGTGGAAGATGGACCAACAGAAAACAACCAAGAGGGAGAAAAGGCAGAGAATGGAAAGAGAAGCAAACAGCTGTTGCATAATTAATTCATGTTTTGAAATCATACCTTATCAACCACCTCATCTCTTTATCCTGTGATTTAGAAACACTTGATTACTCATCATGTTTGATAAAACCTCATTCTTTTCCTTCTTATTACATTTGTAAATAACTTCCTAATAAATGAACTATAAGACAAATCAAAGAGAAAATCTTTCAAAATATTTCCAAAGAGTCTTTGGTATTCTTCTTTAAGCCATGATGGTGACATCATCCACAATGTTTGGTCATCCAGAAATATACTTCCTTTTGGTTTTAAAAATCCCTTATTTATTCAAATAAAAACCAGATGTTTTGAACACTTTTACTTTGAAACCTCTTCCTGGGTCTTAGAAACCATGGAGAGGGAGTTGTGTTTTTCCCCACTCTCTGTATATTTCCCAAAGATTTAATAAGCTCCAAAATTTCTCCTGGGAATTTAGAAATCTGCCTCTGAGAGAAAATTGTCTACATCAGCTGATCTTTCGCAAAGCTGCACTGTGCACATGAAGAAAAGTGAAGGGTTGTTTTGCGGATAGTGTTTTTTCTGGAGTTTTCTGTAACAGAATTAGAAAATCACTTTCTAAAGGATTGTTCCCTTGCCTTTGCCAAACCTTGGCTTTCACCTTTCTTGTAAGTGGAACAAGCCTTCTTTGTTGTAACACTCACTTTAATTTTATCACCGAATCTTGCCTCATGCATACTTACTGCTCATGTCACAGGGATGTGCAAACAGTCACAATTAGCCTTCCCTTGAAATACACATATTTTTTCCTCCTGGGATCGTGCCAAATCAGGAGGCTTCCTATGTCTTCAAAAGTCAAGACCACAGCTGTGTTTTTTTATCCTCAACCGAGGAAAAGGGATGTGTGACTAACTTCTGCCGGGCCTGGCGTCAGAGGGAGCATCACATATGAGCCTAGATTAGTTTAAGTCTCTCCCACATCGTGATTTGTGTTGCATGTGAGCTTTTCACTTGACACAGGAGAATTATTAGGGACTGGGGGTGAAGGGGTCTCCCCTCCAGGTAGAACCCATAGAAATGGAGGCTTCCTGTGTCTTCAAAGGTCAAGACCACAGCTGTGTTTCTTATCCTCAACCAAGGAAAAGGAATGTGAGACTAACTTCTGCCAGGCCTGGCATCAGAGGGGGCATCACTGGGAGGTGGGTCTGGAGGAGACACTTTCAGTTTGATCTTTTTCCTTTACTCATCGGAGCCTCCTGTGTAGAAAGGGTACAAGAGGCTCAAGATTGTTCAATCTTCTGGCTGGTGTGCAGGGTAGAATGAAATGTTGATGTCTTTTCTCAAAGAATATGCCAGAACAGTGGCATCTTCTGCTCACCTCACCTTTCCCTCCATCTCTTGCTCTAACTAGGATAGATATGCCTTGCTTCTACAGGATGTCCTTCTTTTCTGGGCCCAGAGAACTCACATTCAGCCCTTGAGACCTGGCCGAATGTCACCTCTTCTGTGCAGTCACTCAGCTAGCTGGTGCCATCTCTACACACCTGTGTCATCTGGACATGTCTTTCTTTATATTCCATCCTGTTGCAATGTAATTTTGGTTCAGCTCAAGGCTGTGCACCTCACTAGGCTGTGGACACTTCAAGGACAAGGAGAGAAAATTTGTTTCCTCTGGGCTGAGCACAGTGAATTGGCTCCTGGGACAGGCTTGATGTAGTGAAGTCATGACCTATGTTTGCTCAAGTAGAGTGAGAGAGAGACAGAAAGAGAGAGAGAGAGAGAGACAGAAAGAGAGAGGGAAACAGAGAGAAAGAGAGAGAGAGAGAGACAGAAAGAGAGAGAGAGAGAGAGACAGAAAGAGAGAGGGAAACAGAGAGAGAGAAAGAGAGAGAGAGAGAGACAGAAAGAGAGACAGAGAGAGAGAGAACCTGGAGCCCTAGTGATCCCCCTCTCACCAAGTGACCCTCCTGAGAGCAGTGAGCCACAGAAACCTGAAGCTGCTCTATTCAGCTGTGATGTTTCAATGGTGACCGTGTTTTTCTCGATTCTACCGCACAAATCAACTACTTTGTCTGGTGTCAACTGAAGACAGGGTAAACCCCTTCAATCCCAAAGGCAAAAGGTGATTGGACAACAAGCAACCGCAAAGATGTCTAGTGTAGTTTTGATGATCTATCAGTTTGACCTTACATGCTGTTCTGGGAACCCAACCCCCCATCGGTAGTTATGAATAAATCCTCTTCCCATCTAGATCTGAGAAACTGGTGAATGGTAGGAGTGAGGGGGACAGACCAGGAAACATTACTGCTCTGGTGGGAAAATAACAGAAAACACAACTGCACTAACACTCTAGATACACTGTTTGTTTAAAACATCATTCTAAGTGAACTATCACAGAAGCACCAAACTGAATATCACATATTCAGTACTCGTAAACGGGTCCTGATCACTGAACACCTGAGCTCAAAGGTGGGAATAACAGATGCTGAAAATGGCTAAAGGGAGGAGGAAGGGGGAGGGGTGAGGGGCACACAACTACATTCTGTGTATACCAGGTCCAATACGGGGGTGAGAGGGCCCACTAGAAGCCCAAACCTCACCTGCACACAACTTCACTTATGTAGTGAATCCTTGCATGCACCCCATGACTCGAGTCAACTCAATTCAAATAAAATAAAATAATAAAACATAGAACACTGAGCCATGGGGTGCTTTTGTCAGATGTGGGAGGACATGATACTCATTAAAGTAATCCGAGCAGACCGTGCCCCCTCCAGCCAGGAGGTCTTCAATCTTAGACCAAATTCTGTCCCATGAGATGTTGAATCTGTGCAATCAGTTGCTTTTAGCAGGCCTGAGATATGCCTCCTTTATCAACCACTTCCAGCTCCTGAGACATGCAAATGTGAGGAGGGGAGAATTGGTGCCAGCCTCCTACCCCCATGTATATGCAACTGTAAACAAGTCTATTGTAGTTCCAACCTTCAAGAAGTTCACATCCTGGGGGGCAGATAGGCCTTGAACTGGTGATTAGGATAAAGAAGGCTGAGGATACCATCAGGAGAAAGACTGGGTGTTACATGAGGGAGGACACAAAAAACTCAGAATTATATTTTGGAGGGCAGACGCCTTGTCACAGGCTTCCCCACTAGGTAAGTGTTCTAGGAACCCATAGGTATAATGAGAGACCCAAGAGATTCAAAAAAACTCTAAGAGAACTATTACTATATGAATTTCTACCCCACGTTCACTGTATTTGTTTGCAGTGTTTGTACTTAGAACTTTGTTAAGTTTAATTTTTGTTT
>NW_006987650.1:14373-23148 GCF_000164805.1 Carlito syrichta
CATTAATCACAGGTAGCTAGAGCTTGCGCAGACCAGAAAATCAAAACCTACCAATCCCAAGTGCCCCCGTACCCATTAGGAGAAATTACCCAATCATGTAAAAACAAGTTTAAAGTTCTTTCCCTTCCCTCTGTAATTGTGCATAAAAACTGCTTGCCATACTGGATAGGGGCTCTCTCATCCCAGAATCTGCTGCGGCTTCAAACGTGAGCCCAGACTCGAGCCTGAATAAAGACCCTCGTGTGTTTGCATCGGAACTGGCTCTTTGGTAGTCTCTCGGATTTTGAATTTTGGGCTTAACATCAGTATACCAGCTAGTATTGTTGTGAGAGGCTGCGTTCGGCTTCAATGAATTTTTTTTTAGATTCTTTCAACACGTTTGCCCATTTCATGATAGGTGATTTATAAGCTTACCTTCTCACACTGCGCTCAGTGTTCAGCAGTTTTTGACCAAAAATAGCAGGATCCCCATGCCACACCCTCCCTACTCACCTGATCTCACCCTGCGTGACTTTTTGTTTGTTTGTTTCCCCAATGAAAAAAGTCCTCAAAGGGAAACATTTTGCCAATGTGGAAGAGGTGAAACAAAAAAATGGCAGAAGCACTCAAAGGCATCAAAATTGATGAGTTCAAAAGCTGTCTTGAGCAGGGGAAAAGGCATCTTAATAGATGTGTTGCATCAAATGGAGAGTACTTTGAAGGTGAGTGAAGTTTAAACATGTAAGAATAAATACACATTTTTAAAAAAATAAATTCTGGGTTTTTTGGGGGTCTCCCATCATACAAGGATCATGGATAGCACCAAGCCCACCTTTTCTCACTGAGCCTGTTTTTTGATACAGTGGGCATAATGATATTTACTTTGTAGGGTTCTTTTTGCAAAATTTTGTAAATGTAAAATGTCTCACAGGTGCCAATGAATAGCATCATTGTTTAAGAGTCAGGTTTTTAAAAAAGATTCCTTTGATCTAGCCACAAATTGGAGAGACTAAATTAGGAAAATAATGTAGACTGGGTGCAGTGGCTCACACCTATAATCCTAGTACTTTTGGAGGCTGAGGCAGGAGGATCACTTGAGGCCAGTCTGGGCAACATAGCAATATCCATTTCCCCACTTCCTCATCCCATCTCTACAAAAAACAAATTGTAAAAATTAACCAGGTGTGCTGATGCATGCCTGTAGTCTCTGGTACTTGGGAGGCTTAAGTGGGAGGATTACTTGAGCCCAGGAGTTGAGGCTGCAGTGAATTATGATCACACCATTGTACACCAGTGTGGGCAACAGAGCAACACCTTATCTCTTAAAAATGGGGGAAAAATAGTGTATTTGTAATAATATAAAAATGTGTACTAACTTTCGTCCCTGCCTTATTGAGCAGTTAGCATCAGGTGATGAAAAATGATCTGTCTAGATTTAATTTTCTATTCCTATGCTACAGGCATAGCAACATTCTGCCAGTAATGAATGTATGGAGGCAGTCTTCCTGAGACCAGAGTGAAGCATGCTGACTCGAGTTGGGTACCTTTCCTGGTTCTGTGTGGGCACACTACCATCCTGGTACCCATGCTGAGAAGGAAGGAGCTACTGCCAGGTCAAGAAAGCACTCTTTGTTTTAGAAGACTCTGTTATTTGCTGCCAAGTACATTCATTAAAGACAGGAAGGCTGCACAGTAGAGGTTCCACTGTCTGGCACCGGCTGTCATATCATGTCAATATCAAGTGTCCTTCTCCCAGCTGCCTAATTCCATGACTGCTGTAGACTTCAACAGGGGTAGAGAGAGACCACAGTGTCCTTTGCTTTCCTTTTCATGCCAAGGAAGATGTGTTTTCTGTTAAGGTCCAGATAGGGTGAAGGTGGATGGATGGAGAGAGAGAAAGAGACGCAGGGAGGGAGGCGCAGCACCGCTGGAACTGGCGTGCCAGAGGTATGTGCTGGCAACCCAAAGATCTGAGTAAATGCAAAGAATTGCAACACACAGAGGTGAAAGAAGATAAGATTTATTTAAGAAAGCTTCACCTCCCCACAGACAGGGAGTGGGCCTACACTCTAGGTGAGTGTGGCATCGTAGCCCCCCAAAGCCCTGGCTTAAATCCTTTTCTTGAAGATGTTGCATGTGACTGCCGT
This sequence comes from Carlito syrichta, assembly GCF_000164805.1. Taxonomy (NCBI): domain Eukaryota; kingdom Metazoa; phylum Chordata; class Mammalia; order Primates; family Tarsiidae; genus Carlito; species Carlito syrichta. The sequence goes on from NW_006987650.1 coordinate 16,500, forward strand.
GACTTCCTTATTGATCACCTGTGAATGTCTTGGAGAACCTGTGACACAGAGTCTCACTAATGTCCACCCACATTATTATAGCCCCTAGAGAAGGGTGTAACAAGGCTTATAATTCTCCTGCACCTTCCCAAATGACATTGCTTAGAGCTAATGGAGGGTGCACCTCCCCATATCTCCTAGGCATTCCCAGTGGGTAGCTTTGGGGGATCCTTGGCTTCCCTGTAGATAGTGCCCAATTTACTGGAAGATTGAATCCCCACCTGCTCTCCCTCTGAGCAGTCATAACTATTGCAATTACAAGTTTCTTACTTTTACAATCCTTGCCCAATGCATGATGTCTTAGGCCTTGTAAATTCCCATTACTCTAGGCAAGCTTGATGGCCACTATGAGATACCTCTGATACCTGGCACCAGGAAGTCTGTTTCTGAAAAGACAAAGTCAGTAAAGTTAATTTACCTAAAGTGTGCATTTCTCCAAAAGCATAGCTTTTACTTTCTCATCATTGTATTAAGGTTTAAGAACAAGATGAAAAATGACTTTCGACTCTCGGTCTGTCCTTTCATTTTCCAGTTGATTTTTCTCTGCCTATCCACAAAGCACCCTGAACAGATAAGAGAATTTGACTAACTGAGACTCTGGTTCATTTCAGATCATTCACTTATCTTCATCGTTCAGGATAACTTTCTAGAAAAAGTTAATTGTGTACTTGTAAAGGGCTTAACTCCTCTGGGGTTTTAGCAGAGAACAGTTGTCAAATCGTGGGGGTGGAGGTTTATTTCAAGTTGAGCCCAACACTGACAGGGCAGTCTTTTTATTTCCAACTGATTGTGATGAGGATGTCATAGTCCCTCAATTTGAGGAGGGGCTAAGATTTTCTCTCCTACCTCTCTAAGCTAGCAGGTTGCAAATTCAAGTTTTCTTGGGTTAGATTTGTCCTTAGGGCAAAAGCAGCTTCAAGACTCATGCAACTCTCTGGGTTTCTCTTCCCTACAGATTTTAACCTGGTAAATTCCTCTGTATTGTATCTGAGTTTTCAATAAGATGTTTTAAACATGCATCTTATCTATCATTTTTTAGTTGTTTTCAGTGCTAGTGCTGTTTCAAATAATCTACTCTATTCCTGCAAAAGAATAGAGTTCTCAGTGTTATCTATTTATTTATTGGAGACAGGTCTCCCTCTGTTGCCCAGGCTAGAGTCAGTGGCACAATCATAGCTCACTGCAGCCTCAAACTCCTAGACTCAAGTGATCCTCCCACTTCAGCCTCTTGAGTAACTGGCATGTTCTACAGGCATGTTCTACCACACCTGGCTAATTTTTTATTTATAGAGACAGGGTCTCACTATGTTACTCAGGCTGGTCTCGAACTTGTTTCCTTAAGTGATCCTCCTGCCTTGGCCTCCAAAAGCACTGAGATTACAGGCATAAGCTGCCACACCCAGCCTGTTTTATTTTTCTAATAGCACTTATTAAACCTTGTTCTTGTTTTTTAGTGGTGCCTCCAATGAGAATGTACACATCATTACAATTTGTCTTGATCATTTGTGTATACCCAAGTCCTAGAATGGTGCCTGGTGTGTGGTGGGCATGTAATAAATATTCATGAAAGACAATAAAAGTGAACTAATAACAGTAAAAGATCTTAAACATGGATGCACATAGTGGCTCAACTGACAACTCTGAGTCAGTCTCCCCCTTTCTCTAAACTGTCCTACATTTGCTGGGAGATTATACTTCCCAGAGTTGAGCTCCCAACTTTCAATGGCTTCCTATGGCCTTTCCCACAGAGACCATATTTCTTCACCTAATAGTCACACGAATCTGGACATAAACCAATTTTCTATTCTTTGTGTGCCCCATGTTCTCTCACAAACCAGGCTACTTGATATCTCCCAAACATGTGACATAACTGTCACCAGGTCCCCTGCTTTGACTATTCTCCCAGTTATTTTTCCCTCTGTCTCAACCTCACTACACCTTTGATCATTCAAATTCCACTTCCTCTAACATTCCTTCTCTCATTCCCTGGCAAGACATAATGTTCCTCTCCTTAAACACCCAGAGTGTTTGGGGTTTCCTTTTTTTATTTTTTGTTTTACCTCTTATCACATGTGCTCTGCATGACAGCTATTTATTTATATGAATGAATGCTTCCCCCCAAATTTAACAGTGCCTTGCATATATCAGGCAAATAAATTATCAGGAAATACCAGTAAAGTGTATCAGTATCGTATCACTAAAAAGTATCAGTAAATTTGAGTAGAATAAGTGGATCATCTAAACAGACTTAGATTGTGGATTGCGGTCAACATCAAAACAAGGGGCTCCTTGTCTGCTACAGCCAGAAATGCCTCATCTTGTAGGCTTTTACCTACATGTGAGGAGCTGGTCAGTAGCCATGCTAACAGATACATGCTATTTATGATTATTATTGTGCGTCACCCAGGATGTAGTACAGTGACATCATCATGACACAGTTGCTTCGAATTTCAGGGTTTAAGTTGTCCTTCTGCCTCAACCTCCCAAGTAACTGAGACTACAGGTGCACACTACCACACCCACCACAATTGTTTTTATTTTTTGCAGAGACATGGTCTTGCTATGATGCCCAAGTTGGTCTTGAACGCCTGGGCTTAAGCAATCCTCCCACCTCAGCTTCCTAAAGTACTGGAATTACAAGCGTGGGCCACTGCACATGGCCAACATCTTTTATAAAATAGACAGGACCTGATGTTCTTTTGCATTTTTGTATGTGTTTTTGTGCTTTTTTCCTAAGCATATGAAGAATTTCATAAGAGGTCTCACTTTGTTTAGGGAATGTCGAACTAGAAGTTATTGCTAATAAACCCATTCCAAATTAACTCTGACATTGTCTTTCTATGATGACCAGGCTGGTCCTAAACTCCTGGACTCAAGTGATCCTCCCATCTCAGCCTCCCAAAGTGCTGGGATTATAGGCATGGGCCACTGTAACTGGCCAACATCTTTTATACAGAATGTAGAACTAGAAGTTAATACTAATAAACCCATTCCAAATTAACTCAGCAGTTCCTGTGCCCTTGCTGAATTTTTCATTTGTACTATTACTACACTGAAAGTCACCACCCTAAAACACAGAAGCCCAGGATAGTGTTTCTCTTGTTTCCAGAGGCTGAGTCTTGGAGATGCGAAATTCCAAGTCATAAAATCGAGCATTTGTGTCATCAACATAACGTGGTGTTTTTCTTTCTGAAACAGGAATTGGCAGCTATCTATCAATTGTATGAATGTGAAAAACAGACCACGTTATCATATTTGGTTGGCAATTAAGAATCTTCTAAGTTGTACAGGATAATATCTGTGGTCAACACATTGCCTCTAGTTTTTCAGAAAGAAAAACTCCCTGAGGCAGGAGGATCATGGGCGAAGAAATCTAAATTAGATGCCAGAAGTATGAACTAGAACTCAGGAGATTCTAATTTGAGGAATTAAGGGCTCAGTGACTGAGCAATACCAAATGAGCAGATTTTCAGGCTGCTTTGAGGTTACATCAGGTAATATCTCATAGGATCTCAAGGCTAACGTATTTTTTATAATGTCAGAGGCATATTGGTGTGGATTGTGTTGTATCCTAATAAGGTCACATGCCTCAAGTCCGTTCTTACCACCATCACCACCAGAAATCCAGGCCTCTCTCGTCTGTCCAGATTCTACCCCACACTGCTGTGTGCATCTTGATGGAACACAATCCCTGCCCACCCCCAACTGCCCTGGTGAAGTCTCTAATCTGAAATCATCAACCACTCATTCTTTCATGAGAACCTGGTCAGTCCTGAAATTTATTTTGATTTTATTTTTTAATTTTAAAGATGTGGGGTACAATTCAGGGTTAGGTATACAAATATTCATTATGCAGCTATCCTTGTTGATGAGGTATGCCCTACCCTCCACTGGCAGTTTCCCACTACTACCAATTCCTTTCTTGTAGTATTATAATAATTGATCAAGGTCCGCTTATGAGTGAGAATATGTGGTACTCAGCTCTTTGTTTTTGTGATAGATTACTCAGTATTATAGACTCAGGGAAGTTCATAATTTTGTCCATCTTTATGGCTGAATAATATTCCATCATTTATATGTAACACATTTTTTTATCCAGTCCTCTTTCAATGGGCAGCACCATTGGTTCCATGTTTTTGCTATTGTGAATAATGTGGCAATAAACATGCATGAACAGGTATCTTTTTCATAGTCTGTTCTGAGTTCCTCTGGGTATATTCCCAGAGGGGGGCTGTGGGGTCATGTGGAAGGTCGGTTTTTAAATCTTTCAGGAATCACCACACTGTTTTCCACAGAGTTTGTACTAGTTTGCACTCCCACCAACAGTGTAGAAGTGTTCACTATTCCCCACATCTTCTCCGGGATCTGTTGTTTTTTGAGTTATTGATGATGGCCATCCTGACTGGAGTTAGGTGGTAACTCAGTGTGATTTTAATTTACATTTCTTTGATGACTAGTGAGGCTGAGCAGTTTTTCATGTATCTGTTGGCTATTCGTATGTCTTCTTTTGAGAAGTGTATCTTCATATCTTTTGCCCACTTTGTAATGGGGCTGTTTGTTTTTTTCTTTTCAGTACATTTGAGTTCCTTGTAGATCCTGGATTTAGGTCTTTGTCAGACATACATTTGGAAAACATTTTTTCCCATTCTGTGGGCTGTGTCTCTGCTCTCTGATTTCTTTGGCTTTACAGAAGCTTGTCAGTTTGATGAGGTCCCACTTGTCTATCATATCTCCTATGACATGTGCACTTGGGGTTTTGATCAGGAATTGGTTACCAGTTCCAATTTCCATAAGGGTGTCTCCTGCATTTTCTAAGGTTCTTATAGTTTGAGGTTTTATATTTAGATCTTTGATCCATTTAGAGTTGATTTTGTATATGGTGATAAGTTGGGGGGTCTTGTTTTAATCTTCTGCATGTGGTCAGCCAGTTCTCCCAGCACATTTTACTGAATAGGTTCTCCTCTCCCCAGTGGTTGATGGTGGAGGCTTTGTTGAAGATGAGTTGGTTGAGAAATTGAGGTTTTGCTTCCAGAATCTCTATCCTGTTCCATTGGTCTGTATGCCTGTTCTTGTACCAATACCAGGCTGTTTTGAGTGTTGTAACTTTATAATAAAGTTTAAAGTCTGGTAGTATGATATCTCCTGCTTTGTTTTTTATGCTGAGAATAGTTTTGGCTATTCATCATTGTTTATGTTTCCATATGATTTCCTGTATTGTCATTTCCAGGTCTGAGAAGAATGCTGCTGGTAATTTAATGGGTATTGTGTTAAATCTGTAGATTGCCTTGGGTAGGATGGACATCTTAACAATGTTCATTCTTCCAGTTCATGAGCATGGAATATTTTTCCATTTGTTTGTGTCTTCTTTGATTTCTTTGAGCAGTGTTTTGTAGTTTTCATTATAAAGGTCTTTCAATTCTTTGGTTAGGAAGATGCCATGGTATTTCTTTTTTCTTTGTCTTTTTGTGTGTGTGTGTGGCAACTGTGAATGGGATTGTGCTTTTTATTTGGGTTTCTGCTCGTTTATTTTTGGTGTATAGGAATGCAACTGTCTTTTGCACATTTATTTTCTACCCTTAGACTTTTCCAAAGTCCTTTATCAGTGCAAAGAGGTTTTTGATAGATTCTCTTGAGTTTTCGAGGTATAGAATCATGTTGTCTACAAAGAGGGATAACTTAACGTCCTCTTTTTCTATTTGGACACCCCTGATTTCCTTCTCTTGTCTGATTGCTGTAGCTAGTACTTCTAATACTGTGTCGAACAGGAGGGGTGAGAGTGGACATCCTTGTCTTGTTCTGATTTTCAGGAGAAATGGTCCCAATTTCTGTCTGTTTAGCAGTATGTTTGCTGTGGGTTTCTCGTAGTGGCTCTTACTATTTTGAGGTATGTTCCATCTATGCCTAGATGTTCAAGGATTTTTATAAGAAGGGGTGCTGAATTTTATCAAAAACTTTTTCCATGTCTAATGATATGGTATTTGTTTTTTACATTTGTTGATGTATCTAATTACATTTATGGTCTTGTAGATGTTGAACCAGCCCTGCATCTCAGGAATGAAGCCTTCTTGATCATGGTGGATGATTTTTGAGATGTGTTGTTGGATCTGGTTTCCTAGAATTTTGTTGAGAATTTTAGTATCTATGTTCATCAAGGATATTGACCTGAAGTTCTCTTTGTTCGATCTTTACCTGGTTTGGGTATATCAATGTGGTTTTAGCTTTATAAAATGATTTGGGGAGAGTTCTATCTTCCTTGATTGCCTGGAATACTCTTAATAGGATTGGTATCAGCTCCTGCTTGTATGTTTTGTAGAATTCTGCTAGAGAGCCATCTGGTCCAGGGCTTTTTTTTATAGGTACTTTTCTTATGATATAGTTGATTTTCTGAGTTGATATTGGTCTAATTAGGGCCTCGATATCTTCTTGTTTCAACCTGGGGAGGTTGTGTGATGTCAGAAAGTCCTTCATTTCATTTAGGTTTTCAAGTTTGTTTCCATACAAGTGTACATAGTAAACTCGGATAATCTTTTGTATTTTATCTGGGTCAGTTGTGACTTGACCTTTTGCATTTCTGATTGTGTTTATTTGGGCTTTTTCTCTCTTTTTCTTG
>NW_006987650.1:23168-74576 GCF_000164805.1 Carlito syrichta
TTGGTCAGTCTAGCTAGGGGACCATCAATCTTGTTTATCCTTTCAAAGAACCAGCTTTTTGTTTCATTGATTTTTTTTTTGTATTAGGCTTTTGTCTTCTATGTCCCAAATTTGGGCTTTTATTTTGGTTCTGGATTCTTCTGCTAAAGTTAGGGTTTTGGTGGTCTTGCTTTTCCAGTTTCCTTAGGTGATTTGTTAGGCTGTTAGCTTGTGATCTTTCCATTTTGTTCATGTGTGTTCACAGTGATAGGAATTCCTCTCTTAGTACTGTTTTCATGGCACCCCGGGGATTTTGGTAACATGTTTCTTCGTTTTCATTTGTTTCCAGGTATCTTTTAATTTCTGTTATTTCTGTGTTGCCCCAGGAATTGCTCAGTATCATGCTGTTTAGTGTCCATGTCTTTGTGGGTTTGGGGGGAACTTTGTTGGTGTTGATATTTATTTCACTATGGTCTGAGAAGGTGCATGGCAGTATTTCAATCTTATGAAATTTGTTTATGTTTGCTTTATTGCCAAGGATGTGATCGAGCTTAGAATATGTTCTATGTGGTGATGAGTACAATGTATATTCCGTGATTGTTGGGTGGAGTGTTCTGTAGGTATCAATTAAGTTCATTTGGTCAAGCATCACACTGAGATTCCAGATCTCCTTGTTGATTTTTTTTGTCTTGATGATCTGTCTAGGGTTATTAGTGAGGTATTTAAGTCTGAGCAGTGGAGTTCTGCTTCTCTCTCTCACACCAGTGGATTCCAGGGCCAAAACCAAAAATTTTGTGCTCCTGAGTTGCTGTGCCCTCTGCAGACCACATCTTTTCCTCCCTCTGTGACTCACACTGCTCACATGCCACCTCCAAAGAACTGTCATTCACAAACTCCAGAGTCCTCCCCACTACACACACACACACACGCACGCACACACACACACCCTCCTGTACTGAAGGCTTTCACTCCTGGCTGCCTGCCTTTTCTTCACCCCAACTATCTCTGCATTTTTGGCCATTTCAGCATGTAGGGAGATGATACATCCACTATGCTGGTCTCTCAAGCCCTTGACTACTCCAGTCCTGATAGCAGCCACCCATAGACAGGTCACACCCTAGACTGTGTCATCCTATTCCCCCCAATCTCAGATCCTGCGTTAGTCCATTTTTTTGTTGCTGTTAAGAGAATACCTGAGGCTGGAGAATTTGAAAAAAAAAAAGAGATTTGTTTGGCTTAGGGTACACAAGAAGCATGGTGCCAGCCAGCATTTTCTTCGGGGAGGCTTCAGGAAGCTTCCATTGATAGTGGAAGGGGAAGGGGAGCCAATGTGTCAAGGCAAGAGAAGGAACAAGACAGAGGTGGGAGGAGAAACCAGCTCTTTTAAACAACCAACTCTCTGCCAAGCGCCATGGCTCACATCTTGTAATCCCAGCAATTTTGGAGGCTGAGGTGGGAGGATTCCTTGAGGCTAGGAGTTCAAGACCACCTAGATGACAAAGCAAGACCTTGTCTGTACAAAAAGTTGAAAAATTAGCTGGGTATGGTGGTGTGCACCTGTAGTCCCATCTACTCAGGAGACTGAGGCAGAAGGATCGTCTGAGCCCAGGAAGTTAGGATTTCCATGAGCTGTGATTATGCCACTGTACTCCAGCCTGGTTGACAAAGGAATACCCCACCTAAACAAACAAACAAGCAAAACTCAGCTCCTGAGGAACTAATAATACACTCATTACCCCAGATAGGGCACTAAGTCATTCATGAGGGATTTGCCCCCATGACCCAAACACCTCTCAGTAGCCCCACCTCCAACACTGGGGATCAAATTCCAATGTGAGATTTAGAGGGGACAGATAGATATCCAAGCTACATTAGATGCCAACACCCCCTCACCTCACACCTTCCCTTCTACCTGCTCCTGTTGACATTCCTCCACCATAACCATCCTCTGACTCCAGCCAGACCACACGCCATGAGGGTCTTTCTTTTTGTTAATTGAGAAAATAGCAGACAAGGAAGAGGCCTCCCTAAACTTCTCACCCCCAAATCAACAAACCTGTTAGTACCCTGTTCCCTCCTGCCTCTCCTTCCACTCGAGACCACTTCTCACAGCTTGTCTGTGTGTCTGAGTGCCCACCCCATTGAGAAGGAACCTTCCTAATACTGAGTATTCTGGTGCTGGGTTTTATTGGTGGAGTCCCAAGAGCTAGCTGCTAAATGTTCTGGAATTTGACAAGTCCTTTGCCATCTCGTTGGTAACCTGAATCTGGCCGTGGTGAGGGTGTTTACAAGGTATGACAATTAAGTTCACAAACTCATTCTAGAAAAAGTGCTACATACCTCATTGCTGAATATCACTATGGTCACCTTCAAAGTTCTCCCTTTGGGAAGCTATGCACTGATGCCAGCACTCAGTTCGCCCATCAAAGTAATTTTAGAACTCTTTTTCTGGAATGACCATCAGAGCTGTCATCATGAGAATGTAGGAACTTGAATTAGAACAACAAACAAACATTAAATTCCTTGTTAAACTTGGCAAGAGTGGAAATGGAGTCAGGGACGTGTTAAGCCATTTTTATGCTGATAATGCCATGAAGAAAATGGCATTGTACAAATGGATTAAACATTTTTCTGAGGGTAGAGACAGCGTCACTGATGAAGAGAGGCCAGGATGGCCAGTAATGAGCAGAACTGATGAAAACATTGCAAAAATTCATCGAATTGTGCATCAAAATCACCAACTGACTGTGAGAAACACAGTAGACCAAATAAACATTGATAAAGAAACAGAAAAATCTTGGCATGAGTAAACTGTGTGCAAAAATGGTCCCGAAAAAGTCCTCACATCACAACAATGCAACAGCTCACACAGCACTGTCTGTGAGGGAGTTTTTAGCCAGTAAACAAATAACTGTATTTAAACATTCTCCCTATTAGCCTGATCTGGTCCCCAGTGACTTTTTTCTTGACCCAAAGATAAAGGAAATATTGAAAGGGAGATATTTTGATGACATTCAGGACATCAAGGGTAATACAATGACAGCTCTGATGGCTATTCCAGAGAAAGAGTTCCAAGATTGCTTTGACAGGTGGATTAGGCAGTGGCATCGGTGCACAGCTTCTCAAGAGAAGTCCTTCAAAGGTGACCATACTGATATTCAGCAATGAGGTAGGTAGTATTTTTTCTAGGACGAGTTTGCAAACTTAATTGTCATATCTCGTATATTACTACAAATGAAGGCTTTGGTTTTCCAGAAGGTGGACCATGTATCCCTTTCCAGAACACCAGCGCCTTAGTCTTCATCCTTCTGCTACTGCCAACACCATTCTCTATTCACTCACCTCAAAACGATCCTTCATCAGAGCTGTCCATAGCAACTGACTGCCCCCCACCCATCTGTCCTCACACCCACCCCAACTCAGCTTCTGTGCTGACTCCCCCAGCTATTCTTGTTGGAGCCACTTAACACCTCCATAGTGCAAATCCCAATAACACACTCTCTGGTTTTCCCTTACTTGACCTTTGCATCCCATTTACCTAACCATGTCCTCACTCTGCATTCTTCTCCAGGCCCTTCAGTGCTACACTTCTCCTAGTCTGTCTCCTTCCTCTCATGCTGTTCTTCTCCAGAGTCTGTCCCTCACACACATAGCTTCTTAAGGCTGACTCCTAGGGCTGGCTGTAGCCTCTTTTCTCATCCCCCTCCCCCACTCCTTGTGCTCTCTTTTGGGTGGCCTCATCCTGTCTCATAACTTTCCTGCTATTTATAAGCTAAGAGTCCCAAAAGGTCTTCCTGATCCTCTCCAGTCTCCTGATTCGCCATCTAACTGCCTACATGACAATGCCATTTAGTGGCATGATTTGCTTTATTTTATTTTAGTCAGGGTCTCACTCTGATGCCCAGGCTGGAGTGCAGTGGCACAATCACGGCTCACTGCAGCCTCAACCTCCTGGGTTCAGGGGATCCTTCTGGTTTAGCCTCCTGAATGGCTGGGATTGCAAGTACATGCCACCACACCCAGCTAATTTTTTGACTATTTTGTAGAGGACTTGCTATGTTGCCTAGACTGATCTTGAACTCCTGGGCTCAAGCAGTCCTCCTGCCTTGGCCTCCCAAAGTGCTGGGATTACTGGTGTGGTGGCTCACCAGCCACTTTTTTAATTGATATATCATAGTTGTACATATTTGGGGGTAATTTTGATATTCTCATACATGTATACAATACGTCATGATAAAATCAGGGTTAAAGGGATAATCATCACCTCAAACATTTGCCTGTGTGTGTGTTGGGAACAAGTCTTCTCTTCAAGCTATTTTGAAATATACAATAAGTAATTGTGAACTGTAATTATCCTACTGTACTATCAAATGCTAGCAGGTGTTCCTTCTATCTAACTATATCTTTGTACCATTATCCAACTCCTCTTCTTCTCCCTCACCCTACCCTTCCTAGGCTCTGGTAACTACCATTCTAACCTCTACCATCATGAGATTCACTTTTGGGCCTGCTTTGCTTTAAATGTAAGGCATCTAAAGTGCAATTCTCGATTCCTTCACCACCCAGCCAGCCAGCTCCACTCCCCAGCATTCCCCTACCTACAATTTTAGCCTCATCTTTATTACAAATAGAATAACATTATAATATTACTCCTTTTGTAGGCTCAGGAAAATAAAATTTTATTCCCAGATATATTTCAAGAGTATTTAGTGTAGCTCAACATGTAACAATGTGTAAAAACTAGGCTGGGAACATGACTCAGCACGTCTATTTGAAATTTCAGTTTTATAAAAATATTATGCAGCATGGACGCTGACAGCTCTTGAAATGGCAGAAAAAATGAGTAGAAAACAAAGAAGAAAACAACATTAAACAGTTTTTTTTAAAGTAATTTTATTATAAACATTAATAATATTATGATAAAATTTGAAAATGACAAAAAACAACAACAAAAAAGGAGACAAATCACCATAAGATGCTTATACAATAAAAACCAATGATGTGATAGATAAATGGGACTACGTTATACTAAAAAGCTTCTGCACAGTAAAGAAAACAATCGAAAGATGAAGAGACAATCCTGTAGAATGGGAGTAAATATTCCCAAATTATTGTTCTGACAAGGGACTAATATCCAGAATAGGCGAGGGACTCAACTCAACAGCAAAAACAAAACAGAAAAACCAAATAGCTGGGAGTGGCGACTCCTGCCTTGTAATACCAACACTTTGGGAGGCTGAGATGGGAGGACTGCTTGTGCCCAAGAGATTGAGACCAGCCTGGGCACAAGCTGTGAGACCTGTAGCATATCTGTATCCCAGCTACTTGGGAGGCAGAGGAGGGAGGATGGTTTGATAAATTGAGCCCTTGAGTTCAAGGTTGTGGTGAGCCATGATTGTGTCACTGCACTCAGAAAAAAACAAAAAACAAAAATACCCCAACAGCCATAGTCAATTAGTCATAAAAAGCTAGCTAGCTTCCACCAGTTAAGATATCAGTAGCAGTAGGGTGCTAACTGTTCAAATTCTATGAAAAGACGCTCCTATCAGGAAATTCCAAGGAGCATTCATCTGCCCATTTTAATTTCAGGAAGATCTGGAATTAAGAATAAAGATAAAAGAGTAAATTATGGCAACTGATTAATTCAAACCTATTGCTTTTGTATATTTGTGGTAAGCAGAGGAATAACAAGTGTGCTTGGTATTTAGAATACTTGTAATGTTTGGCAGAATTTAGTATGTAAGCAAATCAAACAGAATTGCTTTATGATTTCAGTTTATAGTATGTCACTGAATTATCTATTGGCTTCTGACTTTAACATATGAGAAAATTGTACTGAATCAATGTTGTGAAAAACTAATGAGAAATAACAACCAAATGCCACATGTGAATTTAGCAAAAAAAAGGGGTAGGGGGAAATATAGGCTCCTGTGTAGACCTCATTTGGTAACAACAGTTGAAGTTTGAGTATGAACGGTAGTTTAATGATATTATGAAATTACTGTTAACTTCCTAAGATAAGATAATTATAAAAAAGGAAGTCCTTATTTTTAAATGAAGCATGCAGAAGTATTCAGGGATGAAGTGTTATGAAACTTACAAATTATAATCAAAATTTACCTCCAAAATACATAAAAATAAAGTAAATGTGGCAAAATATTAGTTAGCAATTGTTGAATTAAACACAGGGTATATGTGTGTTCACTATACTACTCTTTAAACTTTTACATGTTTGAAATTGATCTTAATAAATCGTTGAGAAAAAAAAGAAAGAAAATTCTACTAAATTTTCTTAGTAAAAATGACCAGGTGCAGTACCTCACACCTATAATCCTATCACTTTGAGAGATCAAGGCAAGAGGGTCACCTGAGCCCAGAGGTTGGCGACCAGCCTCGGCCACTTGGTGAGATCTTGTCTCTAATAAATCAAAAAATTAGCCAGGGTGTGGTGGTGCACACTTTTTTTTTTTTGGCTCAGCTGCTTTGAAAGGTCAAGGTAGAAGGATCACCTGAGCATGTAGCAGTGGGCAGTAGCAGTGAGTGTGCCACTGCACTCCAGCCTGGGTGACAGAAAGACTTCAACTTAAAAAAAGAAAAGAAAATTTTACGAAGTTTAAAGACAGTATCGGAACATTTAAGAGAACCTAATATTCACCAATTTATACATTTCACATATGGAGTTCCTTAAACTGTTTTGTTACACAATTGAATGACTTAAGAACAAGTATGTTAAGTTTACGATGTAATTTTAAGTATTCAAGGAATTAAAATTAAGTTTGTAAAAAAGAAAATGTTTTCGCCACAAGTAAGTAAATATGTGAGGTGATGGATTTGATCAGCTTGATTTCATCATTCCACAGTGTTTATAAACATACATCACACTGTACGCCATGAATATATTAAAGATGTAATTATTATTACGTGTTTACTTTCTTTAAAAGTTACTTTTCCCATACTTGATATGGCCTGTAATCTCAGCACTTTGGGAGGCCCAGGCGAGAGGATGGCCTGAGCCCACGGGCTGGAGACCAGCCAGGGCAACATGATTAGACCTCGTCTCTACCATAAATCGAAAACAATTAGCACGCCTGTAGTTCCAGCTACTTGGAAGGCTGAGTAAAGAATCACCGGAGCCCTGCAGGTCGACGCGGGGGTGGCGGTGAGCCTGCCACTGCACTCCAGCCTGGGCGACGGAGTGAGACTCCAGCTCAAAAAAAAAAAAAAAAAAAAAAAAACTAAGGCTGGAGCCACCTCAGGGGACCCAGGAGGGGAGTCCCCGTCCTCAGGAGCTCACACACCGTCCCGCTGGCCCCGGCGGCCACAACACTGACCCAGCCGCGCGGGCTCCGCACGTACCAGCCTCTGGCTTCCGGCCGTCCGGGTTCCGGATTCCCCCGCTCAGTCTGCGTCCAATGGTTCCTTCTGGACTCCGAGGACGCATCACACACGTCTTCGCCTCAGCTGTCTCTGCCAGCGCAACACGCCCTAGCGTCTTTGCACTCCGAGCAGAACGAAGACTAAGCTCCCCGGAAGCCAGCGTTGGGTGGCTCTTGAGGCGGGGGAGTGCTGGACCAAGGATTTGGGGCCGCCGCGCCACTTTTCCCACAAGCCACCGCGGTCACGGATAGTCAAGCTTGAACTACATTTCCCAGAAGGCAACGGGCACACGCGCTCTATGGCTTCCTTTCCGTTTTCGCGTGGTTCTTGTGCTTTGCAAGGTGAGCCGGACTCATTTCAGGATATAAGAGGCACCGGGTGCGCGCTGTCGGGGCTTTGGGCAGCCGGGTTCGAGTGGAGCTCGGCCTGAACCGGTCAGGGTGATGGAGGAAGCCCTTAGGCCGCTGCGTGATGGACCGGTCGTTATCGGAATCTCAGGCCTGTGGGTGCGTGAACAGCAGAGGAAGCTGTTTGTGTACGTGGGAGAATGTTGTATGTGTCGGGTGGGGGCTGTGTGAGAGTGTGTACGTGTGTATGTGAGAGGAGGAGCGCTGTGATGTGCCTCCTTGACGGTGGGTGCGTCTGTGAGGCCGTGACAGGTGAGTGGCTGTGCCCGCGTGACGCGAATATGAGGGGTTTGTCCTTTACATGTGCGTGATGGCTGTGAAGAATGTGAAGGAGATTCAGCTCAGTGGCACCCAGCATCCACTGAAAAGAAAGCAAATGACTATTAGAACTTTCAGACACATTTCAGACGAAGAAATGCATGCCCTAAAACCAACAGTCTTATTAAGTATCCTAAACCGTGATTTTTAGATGAGAAACACTTCTTTCTTCTTCATCAGAGTCCTTCTTTGGGGGAATGGCAGCTCTTGAAAGGGAGAAGGCACAGAATGCTCCTTACACATCCTCCCACACCGGCCCTGCTCACACTGGGTGTCACTGGGACTCCTGACTGGAGGTTTCCTGCTCCTTCCCTCCACCCTCTCTCCTCCCAGCCGGAAAGTCGGATACTGAACCCTAAATGACGTTTTCCAGCAAGAAGGCATCGACTTGCTGTGAGATTGGGAAATTTTACAGCAAGAAGGCATTGGCTTACTATGATATTGGGAACGCCTGGGAGGCTGTTGTTTGTGAGCTCTGACCAGCTACGTGTCTCAGAACCCCCAAGGAGCCTATTGTGAACTCATACCTCCCAGATTCCAGCCTCCCTCCAATCTCCATCCATCTGTTTAAGTGTGAGCAGGACAGGGGTGGAGGTTGGTGTGTAAGGAGCATTCTGTGCCTTCTCCCTTTGGAGTGCTGCCATTCCCCAAAAGAAGGACTCTGATGAAGAGGAAAGAAGTGTTTCTCACCTAAACATGGTTTAGGCTAGTTAATAAAATTGTTGGTTTGGGGGCATGCATTTCTTCATCTGAAATGTGTCTGAATGTCCTAACAGTAATTTGTCTTCTTTTCAGCGGATGTTGGGTGCCACTGAGCTGGATTTCCTTCACCTTCTAATATTTCTTTCTCATATCATTCAAATCCTTTCATGTGTTCTCTTAATGTAAACAGAACCACAAAATATTTACATCCTTTGGTTAAGAATCAAGAACGATTTTCTGTTTTGTTTTTTTTTTGAGTTGGAGTCTCACTCTGTCGCCCAGACTGGAGTGCGGTGGCCTGGACCTCCACCTGCTGGGCTCTGGTGATCCTTCCACCTCAGGCTTCCAAGTAGCTGGAACTACAGGCGCGTGCTACCACGCCCAGCTAATTTTTGATTTATTGTAGAGATGAGGTCTCGCCAAGTTGCCCAGGCGAGTCTCGAACCCTCAGGCTCAGGCAATTCACTCACCTCAGCCTCCCAAAGCGAGGGATTACAGGCTGAGCCACTGAGCCCGGCTAAGAATGATTTTCTTATTTATGATTATTTGTTCAGGATTATGGAACTGATTAAGGAAATGATTAACCCATATGACTGAATATTATGCAGCTAATAAAATTACATTTATGTAGAGTTAGACATGAAAGAAAATGTACAGTGTGTGATGTTAAGCAATATTCACTTTATTTTGTTTGTTTTTTTGTTTTTTATTTTTTAGAGACAGGGTCTCCTTTTGTCACCCAGACTGGGGTACAGTGGCATGATTACAGCTCACTGTAACCTTGAACTCCTGGACTCAAGTGATCCTTCCACCTTGGTCTCCCAAAGCTCTGGGATTGCAGACCTGAGCTACTATGCCAGCCACATTTATAATAGTATTGACATTTATATTAAGTAATACTTAAAAAAATTAAATATCAATCCCCCTTCACAAGATTGTTTTGTGAGGCATTTTGCAAGATGGTATCCAACATAATATTTTAATTGTTTATAAAGAAGATGAGTCATGTGGCTAAGTTTATTGCACATCTTTTTTTTTTTTTTAATTTGGTAACTCACTCTGTCACCCAGGCTGGAGTACAGTGACATGATCACGACTCATCACAGCCTCAAACTCCTGGGCTCAGGCAATCCTGCCTCAGCCTCCTGAGTAGCTGGTACTACAGATGTACACTACCACACACAGCTAATTTTTTTTTTTTTTTTTGTAGAGACACAGTTTTGCTGTGTTGCCGAGGCTGGTCTCAAACTCCTGGGCTCAAGCAATCCTCCTGCCTCAGCCTCCCAAAGTGCTGGGATTATAGGCATGACCCACTGCACTCAGCCCTGCACATCTATTTTATACCAGACATTCTTCTAATACATTCTCTGATTTAATTTGCAAATGCATTTTTTGTATTTCTATAACTACCACCTTAAGATAAATGCCTAGAAGTAGAATCTGGGCTAAAACAATCAGACTTAACTAACTGCCTATGATATGCCAGGCCGGCAGTTTTAGTATTTAGGGGTGATACAAAGATTAAAATGATTTAGTTGCTACTTTTATGTTGCTTCTGGTAACTAAGGTAACCCCTGAATAGGAGTAAATGCATTAAAAACCACTCTGGAAATTCAGGTAATATGACTTGGATCTTATAAGGCAATGATTTTATTCTGACTGTGGCTATCACTGTTAGCTTATGATTACATTTTGGTGACCTAATATGAAAGAATTGTGATGGTAAATAACTCAGTATTGTAAATTTATACCTAACTTTTATTGAGATATAACTCACTATCATAAAATTCACCTTTGTAAAGTATACAGTTCTGTATTTTTAAGTATATTCACAAAATTTTACAATTAGCACTACTATCTAATTCCAGAACATTTTTGCTACCCCCCCCCCCAAGAAGCCCGTGCTCATTAGCTGTCACTCCCTATTCCCTCCTCTCCCCATACTCTGGCAACCACTAATCTACTTTTTTTCTCTATGGATATGCTTATTCTCAACATTTCATGTAAATGGAATTACACAATATGTATCATTTTATCTCTGGCTTTTTTCACTTAGTATAATGTTTTCACGTTTCATCTATATAGATGTATTGGTACTTTATTCCTTTTTTCTTGTAGTAAATGTATCATATACTTAAAACTTGCTATTTTAACCATTTTTAAGTATATGGTTCTATGGCAATAAGCTCATTTACATTGCCATGCAATCATCACCACCATCCATCTCCAGAAGTTTTTCATCTTCTCCAACTGAAACTGTATACCCATTAAACACTCATTCCTCCTTCCCCTCTCTCCCAGCCCCTGGCAACCAACATTCTACTTTCTGTCTTTACTACTCTGACTACCTCATATAAGAAGAATTTATTTGTCCTTTTGTGACTAGCTTATTTCAGTTAGCATATTATTTTCAATGTTGACCCATGTTGTAGCACACATCAAAATTCCCTTTATTTTTATGACTGCATAATATTCCTTTGGATGCATGTGACAACATTTTGTTTATCCATCAGTTGATATGCATTGGGTTGTTTCCACTTTTTAACTATTAGAAAATATTTGTGTACAAGTCCTTTTGTGAATATATGTTTTTTATTATCTGAGTAGACACCTGGAGTGGAATTGGTGCGTCATGTGGTAACGTTGTATTTTTTTATTCTGATGTTGTGAGATGCTAAATGAAACTGATAGGATAAGATAATTCAGCAGCTTTCTGGAGGACATGACTAATCGGGTGGGAAATATTTCTGTAAAGAAAAAAACTTGGAAGAGGATATAGATGTGAGACCAGCATCAGTATATTTTAGACTATACTCAGGGGCTTTACTCATCTTTTTAGACAATAATCCAATGTGTGATTTACATAGAAATTTTAGAGGAATTTGTGGTAGTGGGAACTGAAGGAAACAGACCATTTAGTAAAACAATCCAAATTTAGTTTTATTTCTGTAAGACCAAGTAAAAACTGTTTTTTTAAAAAATGAACTTTTCACTTTTTGGAGAACAGCTTCCACTTAGCATATAACAATATTCTTGTGCATATATCTTTTAAGTTAAGGCATGACTGTTGAATAAATTAAAAAATCTCAAGATCAAAACAAAAAGACGGTTAATGTACGAGTATATAACTTTTTCTGTCTTCTTCAACTTGATGGTCTGAATTTGGAGATATACAAATATTTTACAAATAGTATCATGTGGTAGTTATGATTTTATAACCTGATTTTTCTACAGACAGTATTTTTGGAATATTTTCTATGTCCTCAATGTTTTTCCCTACTTAACATTTTATTACATGGATATTTTATAGCATATTTAAGCAGTTCTTCTGGAATTAGAATGTTGAACACTGCCTGACCAAATCTATGTCCTTTCTACCCTTTTCAACCTCACCTGATCCTAATGCCATAAAGTAAGATGCGGTTTGGATGGTGTGGCTCCTGTTCAATCCGGAATGTATGATTGAAGGAAAGAAGATCTGTTCAGGACAAGACTGAGCAGCCCAATCTTATGGAGAGGAGCTTCCCCAAAATGAAGTACTGGCCAGAATATACATGCTCAAGTGTCTGGGTTTTTTGGAAATTGGGGGAGAGTTTGGATTTATATAAAGTCCTTCTAATCTTATCAAATTGTGTGTGTATGTATAGTAGGCAGTATTATTCAAAATAGAATGGAGTAACAGAAAGTTTAATTTGTTACATGGTAACTAAAGCATGCCTTTTCTCATGATGTCTTTTTCCTCTCACAGCTCTGAATGTACTTTGTTCTTCAGTGGAGGAACCTCAAGGAGGATGCATCAGTTTTTGCAGATGTAAAACCATGGCACGTGTAAGCTGTTATTTTCTTCTCATTGAAATATGTGATGTAAATATTTTCATTAATTGTTCTGAAGCTTGCTACCTAAAAGAGCCTCATTCAATTATTTGCTTCCCAGTTCCTTCTATACCAGGAATGACGGTGCTACCTATGTGGTCCACTGTCTTCTAACCAGTGTTTATGTATTTACTGACAGGATTATTCATTTTGCTTATGTTCCTAATCATATATTAAGAGCAGTGATAGAAAAATGAAGGAGTCACGTCCAGTAAAGAAAATAATTGGGCTTTAAGGTCAGACTGTAGTTGGATGAATTAGAGATAAGGATCCCATTTGGCCAAGTAGGGAAAGAATCAAGTTTTCCACAGACATTAATTTTTCTGAGTACATGTGATAAAGTCTGGCAACGAATGGTCCTGGTCTTAGTGTATGTTGAGATCTAATGCTTTCTGAGGCTTTTAGAATTGAATAGCAATATGCTTTTAAGACTTTCAAATATAAGTATCATGATTTTTGAGAAGGATTCCCTGACCAGTGAATACCATGGCTATTTTATTGCTGATTAGGAAATGCTGACATTGACTACATTAGTATCTTCTAACTTAGCAAGCAAAAAGTGTTCAGTAAGAAATGTTTGATGTTTACTATAAGAGAATAAAATAGTAAGTAGTAAGCTAGTGGAGAGTAAGAATTGAGATAGAACTTAAACCTGATTTAATTTAAAAATGATAAATTCTGTTATAATGGGAAGTTGGCGTGTTGTATATCCATTTAAAATACTTATTTGTCAAAAGAAGAAAACTAGTTGTTATAGGATTAATGTAAAGAATTTGAGGATTGAAGACATTCCTTAGTTTTATTCAAATCTCAGTTTTTCTATCTCCTGAGGCAATCCCTGCATTCAATTGGTATGTTTAGTTCATTTACATTTAGTGTAATTGTTGATATAGTTATACTTAGTTTATCCATTTTACTATTTGCTTTCTATTTTTTCTTTTTTTCTGTTTTTGAGTTGGAGTCTCACTGTTACCCAGGCTGGAGTGCAGTGGCGTGCGCATGATTACCACAGCCTCAACCTGCTGGGCTCAGGTGATCCTTCCACCTCAGTCTTCCAAGGTACTGGAACTAAAGGCATGCACCACCACACCCCGCTAATTTTCTGATTTATTGTAGAATTGAAGTCTCTCCAAATTGCCCAGGCTGGTCTTGAACCCCTAAGCCCAGGCAATTCTCTCGCCTCTGCCTCCCAGAGTGCTGAGATTACAGGTATAAGCAACTGCATCTGGATTGTTTTCTGTTTTTTCCAAATGGATTTTTTTCCTGTTTCTTCTTTTTTGTCTTCTTTTGAGCTAATTAAATATTTATTCTAAATTCCATTTTAATTTGCTTTTTCACTAGGCATTTTGCATATTTTTAGTGGTTACTGTCTGTATTAAAATATATATTGTTAACTATTCACAATCTACTTAGAGTTAATATTATACCACTTCACATAAAGTATAGGAGCCTTGTAACTGTATATGTTTATTTACATCCCCTATCCTCTATGTTAGAGTTGTCATATTATACCTACATATATTTAAAACTGCAGTACCAGGCTGGGCTTGGTGGCTCAGCCTGTAATCCCATGCTTTGGGAGGCCGAGGTGAGTGAATTGCCTGAACCCATGGGTTCGAGACCTGCCAGGGCAACTTGGCAAGACCTCATCTCTACAATAAATCAAAAATTAGCCAGGCATGGTAGCACGCGCCTGTAGTTCCAGATACTTGGAAGGCTGAGGTGGAAGGATTGCCAGAGCCCAGCAGGTCGAGGCCTGGCCACCGCACTCCAGTCTGGGTGACAGAGTGAGACTCCAACTAAAAATAAATAATAAATAAATAAATAAAACTGCAGTATCATGTTTTTTAAAACATATTTATTGATATGCAGTACACTGCACATAGTTAAAGCATACACTTTGGTGGTATATTTTGAAATATGTATACACCCCTGCAGCCATTGCCACAATCAAAATAATGAACTAATTCATTATTCTTAAAAGCTTTTGTAATTCCTTCTTGTTTCCTCCCACTTTGCCTCCAGGCAACCCTGATCTGCTTTCTGTCAATATAAATTAATTTGCACTTTCTAGAATTATATATGAATGGAATCAAGCAATATATACTCTTTTTTTTTTTTTTTTGGTCTAAAATCTTCTATTGTCTTAGTCTATTTTTTGTTGTTATAATGCAGTATCACAAACTGAATAATATGTAATAAAAAGAAATTTGTTGTTTACAGTTCTATAGGCTGACAAGTCCAAGATTGAAGAGTTGCATCTGCGGAGTGCCTTCTTGCTGTATCATAGCATGGCAGAAAGCATCATAGGATGATAAGGGTTCAAGAGGGAGAGTCATACTGGCTTTTTTAATAGACCCACTCTCTAGATAACCAATCCACTCTAGATAATTAACTCTCTCCTAAGATACACTATAATCCATTAATCCATGAATGGATTTATCCATTCATAAGGACAGAGTCCTCACAATCTAATAAGTTCCCACCTGATTCCATCTTTTATTTTTTCTGAGTTGGAGTCTCGCTCTGTCACCCAGGCTGGAGTGCAGTGGCACGCTCACAGCCACCACCGCCTTTACCTGCTGGGCTCAGGCGATCCTTCCACCTCAGCCTTCCAAGTAACTGGAACTACAGGAACATGCCACCATATCAGGATAATTTTTTGATTTATTGTAGAGATAAGGTCTTGCCAAGTTGCCCAGGCTGGTCTCAAACCCCTGGACTCAGGCAATCCTCTCTCCTCCACTGGCCAAAGTGCTGGGATTACAGGCATGAGCCACCACACCTGGCCTGATTCCATCTTTTAATACCAGCCATCACAAATGGCAGTTAAATTCTAACATGAGTTTTAGAGGGGACGCTAAAACCATAGAATTCCACTAAGCATAACTATTTTGAGATTTATCCATGTTGTTGTATATATCAATAGTTCAGTCCATTCCATCTTATGGATATATTATAATTTATTTATCCTTTTTCTTGTATACAGACATTTGGGTTGTTCCAGTTTGGGGATATTTTGAATAATAAAGCTGCTATGAAATGTCCTGTACAGATCTTTGGGTGGGTCTAAGGTTTTATTTCTCTTAAATACCTAGGAATAAAATTACTAGGTAGTATGATAAATATATTATAATGAATTGCCAAGCTGTTTTCCAACCTTTAAAACTATTTTACATTCCCACCAGTAATGTATGACGGTTCTAATGACTCCACACCTTTAGCACCCTTCTTATTTTCAGTCTTTTGAATTTTCTCATTTCTTTTTAGCTGACTCTTACAAATGTTGATATGTTCTATTTTCATTATTATTCAACATGTTTTAAATAACATGTTTAAAATTTCACTTGAGATTTCTTCTGTAACTAATAGGTTGCTAGATGCAGTGGTTCACAGCTGTAATCCGAGCACTTTGGGAGACCAAGGTAGGAGGACTACTTGAGCCCAGGAATTTGAGACTAGCCTGGGCAACATAGCGAGACCTCATCTCTACAAAAAATTTAAAAATTAGCTAGGTATGGTGATGTGTGCCTGTACTCCTAGCTAACTTAGGAGGCTGAGGCAGAAGGATCACCTGAGCCCAAGAGGTTGAGATAGCAGTGAGCTGTGATCATGCCACTGTACTCCAGCCAGGGTGAAAGAGTGAATCTCTGACTCAAAAAAAGAAAAAAGAAAAAGCTCAAAAAAATTTTTCTGACACCAACAGGATCCAAAGAGCATACTAGAATATATAGCATTTAAACTAATAGGAGAAAACTTGACCCAGGTAATGAAAAACTAAAAGGGACATAGGAAGGATACCAAGTAAAAAATGAAATTAGATGCTAAAAATAAGTTAATATAA
The DNA here is from genome assembly GCF_000164805.1 of Carlito syrichta. Taxonomy (NCBI): domain Eukaryota; kingdom Metazoa; phylum Chordata; class Mammalia; order Primates; family Tarsiidae; genus Carlito; species Carlito syrichta. The sequence continues at coordinate 39,669 of NW_006987650.1, forward strand.
AAATAAAAAAATTTATGAATAATTCAACAGCTAAAAGACACTGGATGTTTATATAAAGTTTTGAAATTATATTGCTTAAAGAGACATAATCAGAAATAACTGTTTTTTAAAAGTTGGAAACTATATACCTGAGATATAGTGAATCAAAAATAAAGCTGGAAAAACAAGCTTAATATGGAACACAATTGAAAAATGTTTTCCCTTTTAAATAGACTTTATTTTTTAGAGTAGTTTTAAGTTTACAGGCACAGCCTTCCCATGTATCAATATCTTGCATCAGAGGAGTACATTTGTTACAACTGGTGAACCAACATTGACATATTGTTATTAGCCAAGTCAGACCCATAGAATTTGCAACACCAAATTCATACAAGTGGTTTCATGTTCCATGGTTTCAATTACCCACAGTCCACTAGCATCAGTATGGCTTGATGATCCTCCTTCTGATGTATAATTAAAAAATCAGTAGTAGCCTTACAGTACCTTACAGTACCTTACAGTGTCTGCATCATTCACCTGACTTCATCTCATCATGTAGGCATTGCATCATCTCATATCATCACATTTAGAAGGGCGAATATAGTGCAATGAGGTATTTTGAGAGAGACAAAATTCACATAACTTTTATTACAGGATATTGTTATAATTGTTTTATTTTATTAGTAGTCATTGTTAATCTCTTATGGTACCTAATTTATAAATCAACCTTTATCCTAGACATGTATGTACAGTACTTGACTCACAGTAGTTTGGCTTATGATTTTTTTTTTTGACTTTATGATGAGTTTACTGGGATATTAATGCATTTTTGACAATGGATTTATCGGGACATATACAGAGGAGCATCTGTATAGAAAAAGACCTGAAAGGCATAGTATATATACAATTCAATACTACCTTTCAGGCATCCACAGGCATTTTGGAACCTATCTCCCACACATAAGGGGGACTACTGAATCTACCTTTATGGTATTGTACAGAACAGTTCCTTTGCCCTAAAATTTCTCTGTACTTTGTCTGTTTATTATTTTGTTTTCCTAACCCTTGGCAACCACTATCACATAGTTTTACCTTTTTTAGAATATTATGTAGCTGGAATCATATAATATGTAGACTTTTAAAAGTACTCTTTCCCCTAGTAATATGCATCCAAGTTTCATCCAGGTCCTTTAATGGCTTGACAGCTCTTTTCTTTTTACCGATGGAATAACATTTCATTGAGTGTACCACAGCTTATTTATTCTTTTGCCTACTGAAGGGCACCTAAGCTGCTTCCAGATTTTACAAATAATGAATAAAACTGCTATAAACATTTGTGTGCAAGTTTTTGTGTGGGCATAAGTTTTCATTTGCATAAATGCCAAGGAGCATAATTGCTGGATTGTAGCTTATGCTTAATTTTGTAAGAAACATATGAACCGTCTTCCAGAGTGATAATAGCATTTTTGCATTCCTAGCAGCAATGAATGAGAGTTCCTGTTGCTCTGCATCCTCACCACATTTGCCATTGTCAGTATTCTGGATTCTAACCATTCTGATAGGCATATCATTGTTTTCTATTGTATTTCCCTAATGACATATGAACTGAAGCATATTTTCATGTACTTGTTTTTTTTTCTTTTTTCCTTCTCCAAGTTATTAGTAGAGATCATATGCTTATTTGTTATTTGTATATCTGATTTGGAGAGATGTCTGTTCAGGTCTTTCCCTTATTTTTCAATTGGGTTTTTGTTTTCTTACTGTTTAGTGTTGAGTTCTTTATTTTGGATAACAGTCCTTTATCAAATATATCTTTTGCAAATACTATTTCTCAGTCTGTGGCTTATCTTCCCATTCTCTTACATAAATGAATTCTTGAGGGAAAAATATCATAGAAGAGAATGTAATCTTGGTAAAGTTTATATAATATTGCAGCAACATTATACTAAATATAGAATATTTAAGAGAAGGACTTTGACTAGGGGTTTAAATAGAACTGTTAGCGTTCAACATAAACTTAATGATTCTGAAGGTTCTAAAAACCATAAGAAGAAAGGCAAGCAATAGATTTTTTTAAGAATGGAAAGAAAATGAATAAAATATTTGTCATCCACAGACATTATGGTTATCTAAGTAGCAAAACAAACTTAAAAAACAATTTATTAGAATTGATAAGTTTAGAAAGATTACTTCAATACAAAATAAACTTAGGACTATCAGATGTTTATATTTTACATTATGAAGAAAAAGAGACTTTGAAAAATAGTAATATTTGACCCCAAAATGGAAAAAAAATTGTATGTTTGTATTTGTACATGAGAAAGAAAAATGTTATCCATATAGCATAATTATTCATTCCCTCCTGCCTGGCCATGCTGATAGTGCTGATAGTGACAGTGTTCAGAAAAACTGAAAGTTTTATGAGAAGGCTAAATTGATTTCTAACATTAAGAAAGAAGGATGGACTGGGCTCGGTGGCCCAGCCTGTAACCCAGCACTTTGGGAGGCTGGGGCGAGTGGATTGCCACAGCCCGCAGGTTTGAAACCAGCCTGGGCAATTTGGCAAGACCTTGTCTCTACAATAAAACAAAAAAATTAGCCAGGGGTGGTAGTACGCATCTGTAGTTCCGGTACTTAAAAGACTGAGACAGAAGGATTGCCAGAGCCAAGCAGGTCGATGCTGGGGTAACTGTGAGTGTGCCACTGCACTCCATCTTGGTCTGGAGTGAGTTGGAGTGACTCCAACTCAAAAAAATAAAAATACAAAAAGAAGGATGAAAAGAAAAGATATGGAAGACTGAAATGACAGAAGTAGGATTTAAGTGAAGAAGAGAGGCAGAGGCTGGGGACCTGAGCCACAGAAAAGAGAGCTAGCAGCCTTCATTCTCTCTGGAGAGGTAAGGAGAACTTTCAGGAACATTGCTGTGATTGTGTTGTTGAAGAAATATATACATTATTTTTCAGGCAGGAGGAGCGCCTGAGCCCAGGAGCTTGAGGCTATGGCGAACTGTTATTGTTCCACTGGGTTCTAGCTTGGGCAGCAGCGTGAGACCCCAACTCAACAAAACAAAACATGTTATATACATGTGTTATATAGGATTTTATGTGCATATACTCATATGTGATTTATAAAAGTATATGTGTACAAAGTATTATAGGCTATGAATCAAGATTTTTAAATGATTACTCCATAAGAGTGGGAAAATCAGAAACAAGTAATTTCTTATTTTGCTTTATATACTTGTCTACTGTTGGGGTTTTATCTTTTGTAATTTTTTTTTTTTGAGATGGTTTTTCTGTCACCCAGGCTTGAACTCGCTGCAGCCTCGACCTCCTGACCTCAAGTGATCCTCTCATTTTAGCCTCTTGAGTAGCTGGGACTACAGGTATACACCATCACACCTAGCTAATTTTTTCTTTTTTCTGTAGAGATGAGGTCTCACTATGTTGCTCTTGTTTCAAACTCCTGGGCTCAAGTGATCCTCCCACTTCAGCCTCCCAAAGTGCAGGGATTATAGGCATGAGCCACTGCCCTGGCCTACTTTTTGTAATTAAAAGGTAAATATTTTACTTTTGGTAATTAAAAATAAGATCTGATAGTCTCCTCATAAGTTAATAAAAAAAGTAAACATAGAAACTGATTATAATCAATTGATTTTCATCAGGCACCATCTTTGCAGCTGTTGTTAAAGTTTCACGTCCTGTGCTTTCAGCACCGAGGTGTTTAAAGAATTTCAGAATGGGGCACATGGTTTTAAACATAGAAAAAGAGAGAGTACAAGACAAGGACAGATGGGGAAAGAAGGCACAGAAGGTCCTAGACAACTTTTATGTTTCAGGAAAGAAGGGACAGGAATATTAAATAGTTGGAAGGCATTTGAGTAATTTTTTTAAGATACGCGGATAGAATATGTACAAACACAACTCTGTCACTTATGGCAGTACCAGTAAGGCAAGTTACTCAAATTCTCTGGACCTCAGTTTTTTTCCCACACGAATTGACTCTTTCTTTTGGGAAAGATTACTCTGGAGCATGTCATCCTGTGTGGTAGCGTTTTGTACACAGTAGAACTTCTTTCAAAATTGGAGTCTGTTCTCTCAAACCCTGTCACTGCTTTATCAACTAAGTTTATGTAATATTCCAAACCCTTTGTTGTCATTTTAATGATGTTCAAAGTGTCTCCACCAGTAGTAGATACCACCTGAAGAAACCACTTTCTTTGCTCATCTATAAGAAGCAACTCTTTGCCTGTTCAAGTTTTATCATGAGATTGTAGCAATTAATTCACATTTTCAGGCTTCACTTTCCATTCTAATTCTCCTGCTATTTTCACACCATCTGCCATTACTTCCTCTACTGAAGTTTTGAACCCCTCAAAGTCATCCATGAGAGTTGGAATCAACTTCCTGCAGCTCCTGTTAATGGTGATATTTTGACCTCCTCCCATGAGTCACAAATAGGCTTAATAGCATCTAGAATGGTGGATCTTTTCTAGGAGATTTTCAATTTATTTTGTCCAGATTCATCAGAGGAATCACCATCTATGGCAGCTATAGCTTTATGAAAAAAAAATTTTTTTTTTGAGTCAGTCTCACTTTGTTGCCCAGGCTGGAGTGCATTGGCATGCTCACGGCCACTGTAGCCTCAGCCTGCTGGGCTCAGGCAGTCCTTCCACTTCAGTTTTCCAAGTAGCTGGAACTACAGGTGTGTGCCACTATGCCCAGCTAATTTTTTTAATTTATTGTAGAGACGAGGTCTTGCATGTTGCCCAAGCTGGTCTTGAACCCATGGGCTCAGGCAGTCCTCTTGCCTCAGCCTCCCAAAGTGCTGGTATTACAGGTGTGAGCCACTGTGCCCGGCCTGAAATGCATTTCTTAAATAATAAGACTTGAAAGTCAGAATGACTTCTTGATCCTGCAGAATGGATGTTGTGTTAGCAGGTATGAAGATATTATCTTCCTGTAGATCTCCATCAGACCTCTTAGGTGACTAGGTGCATTGTCGGTGAGCAGTAATGCTATGAGAGGAATCTTGTTTTCTGAATAGTATATCTCAAGAGTGGGCTTACAACTTTCAGTAAACCATTCTGTAAATAGATGGCTGTCATCCAGGCACTGTTGTTTCACTTATAGAACACAGGCAGAGTCAATTTAGTGTAATTCTTAAGGGTAGATTCTCAGAATGGTAAATAAACATTGGCTTCAACTTAAAATCACCAGCTGTATTTGTCTGTAACAAGAGAGAAAGAATGTTCTTTGAAACTTTGAAGCCAGGCATTGACTTCTTTCTAGCTATGAAAGTCTTGGGTGGCATCTTCTCCAGTATAAGACTGTTTTGTCTACACTGAGAATCTGTTGTTTAGTGTAGCCACCTTCATCAATGATCTTAACTAGATTTTCTGGATAACTTGCTATAGCTTCTCTCTCAGCACTTGCTGTTTCACCTTGCACTTTTATGTTATGGAGACAGCATATTTCCTTAAGCCTCATGAATCATCCTTCAAACTTTCCTTCTGCAGCATCCTCACCTCTCTCAACTTTAACAGAATTTGTGGAGAGTTAGAGCCTTACTCTGGCTGAAGGAATTGTTTTGCCTGGTTTGATCTTCTCTCTAAACCACCAAAACTTTTTGCATAGCAGCAGTAAGACCATTTTGCCTTCTTATCATGTATGTGTTCAGTGGAATAGCACTTTTAATTTGCTTTAAGAACTTTTTGATCTAAAAATTGACCTTCTGGGAATATACCCAGAGGAACTCAAATCACTCTATGAAAAAGATACCTGCACACGCATGTTTATTGCAGCATTATTCACAATAGCAAAAACATGAAACCAACCGTGCTGCCCATTGAAAGAGGACTAGATTTTTAAAATGTGGAACATATACACGATGAAATATTACATAGCCATTAAGAAGGACAAAATTATGAACTTTGCAGCAACTTCGATGGACTTAGAGTCTATAATACTGAGTGATCTATCACAGAAACAAAGAACTGAATACCACATGTTCTCACTCATAAGCGAACCCTGAACAATTATCATAATACTATTTTAAAAAGGGGGATTGGCAGTAGTGGGAAACTGCCTGGGGAGGAAGGGGGGGTCACACCTCATCAATAAGTGTACCTGATTTCAAACCAGGTGAAGTGGGGACCAAAGTGAGACCCAAACTTTACCTACACAATGACTATTTGTACACCTAACCCTGAATTGTACCCCATATCTTTTAAAATTAAAAAAAAAAAAACCAAAACTTTATCATTCACCACTTGAAGACTAACTGGTGCAAGAGGCATAACTTTTGGCCTACTTCAGCTTTCAGCATTTCTTCCTCACTGAGCTTAATAATTTTGGGTTTATTTATTTATTTAATTTTTTTTTTAAAGAAAATTATGTTTATTTGGAAACAGGAATTGCAAAGGGAATATGCATACCACAGTAGACTATGTGGGTACTCAGGGAGGGAGAGGAAGACAAAGGTTTTTAAAGAAAAACTGGGGAGGATTGCATAATTGTTTTAAGATCGTTATCTTTGGCTACAAGGATCAATAACAAGCAAGACTCTGTCTCATATAAAATTAAATAAAATAAATAAAAAGAAAGAAAACCCTAACAGGCAGAGAAAACCCTAACAGGCTGAGAAAGCACAAATGCCTGATAACAAGAACTATCCCAAAGACTGCAAAATTACAACCCTACACAAATGCCATCACAACCTTACACACAAAAAATGATTCTACAAAAACATCTGCCTGGAAACTGCCTTTCCGACCTCAAATGGGTTTTTTTATTTAAAGGAAGAGACATGTGACTCTTCCTTTCACTTGTTCACAAAGGCCATGCAGGGTTATTCACTGGCTTAATTTCATTGTTGTTATCTCTCGGGGAATAGGGAGGCCCAAGGAGAGGGGAGAGAAGGGCGGCGAATGGCCAGTTGACAGACCAGTCAGGACATACACACCATTCATCAATTAAGTTGGCTTATATACAAGCAGTTCATGGTGTCCCAAAACAATCACAATAGTAACATCAGAGATCATTGATCACAGATCACCATAATCACAAACATTCAATTTGTAAAACATGCAATATCTGTGTGATTAAACAAGATATGCCTGTGTAAGAAGGGAGGAGAGAAGGGAAGTTAATGGGCAGTGAGGTGATAGAGTCACTGAATGGTTTATTTTTTCTCCATTCAATACAGAGATCTGTTGTTTTTTTTTTTTTTTGAGTTGGAGTCTCACTCTGTCACCCAGACTGGAGTGCAGTGGCCGCTCCCGGCCACCACAGCCTCACCTGCTGGGCTCCGGCGATCCTTCCGCCTCAGCCTTCCGAGCAGCCAGAATTACAGGCATGCGCTACCACACCTGGCTGATTTTTTGATTTATTGTAGAGATGAGGTCTCGCCAAGTTGCCCGGGTGGGTCTCGAACCCGCGGGCTCAGGCAATCCACTCACCTCAGCCTCCCAAAGGCGCGGGATTACAGGCTGAGCCACCAAGTGTGGCTAAGAACTGTTTTTTTAATCCAGTCATATAATCAGCAACCTCCTCTCAGACACAGTCTAGAAATGCCAATCCTTAGTTAACCATGACCTATGGAGTTCACTGTAAACAGGAAATCCAGAAGTCTTTCAGAAGCCACTTGTTTGAGGGTGGATTGAAAATGCAGTGGGAACAATTTAAATGTTGGGGCTCCTACTCAGGAATTTCCCTCTTTAAGATTACATTTCTTGATGAATGTTTAAAATGATGGATAATTACCCTGATTTGATTGGTACACAGTGTATACATGTATTGAAACGTAACACTGTACCCCATAAATATGTACAGTTATGTGTTAATTATAAAGAAAATAAACCATGACAAGAACAACAATAACAAAAAAGATCACATTTCTCAGATGTCACTGAGGCTGGAATAATCTTGATATTTTAGGTTTTCCTGTGCCCTCGTGGTCTTTAGGGACCATGTGGTAAGATAGTCGCATCATAGGAAAAAAACCACTGCAGGCTGTTTTTCAGAATTAGATCAAAGCCAGACTTGAATTTGCAGTGATACTAGAGATTGGGACTTTGAAGCTGCACGAGGTGAGGAGGCGAGGAGTCCTGGGGCATAGACAGGATGTGTCATACTTGGATCTTCATCTGTGTGTACCTGAGAAGCAGAGGAAAGGGCTTATGTCACTAGGAGTGGCCAATAGTGGGAGTGAGTGTGTCATGTCCATGTCTGTGAGTGTGTGTAACAGGCTAGGCTGGGTCTCCATGGTGGCATTTATGGTTGTGACACTGTGAGTAGTATGTGAATGTGCTCTTGTGACTAGGACAACTGGTTTTTATGTGAGTATAGGTTGTGGAGCTCTGCCTATGTTACCGAGTTGCTTACCTACTGGTTCCTCTGCTCTCTCAACTTACAGCCACTTGTAGCTTAAATAAATAGCCCTGTCAAAATCAAATAAAGTATAAAAAGAAATCACTGAACAAACCATTTTACTTGGGAAAAACAGAATTGCAATTTGGGGTGTAGGGGCAAAGTTGTCCTCTGCAAGTTTGCTGAAAATGAGCTGACAATAAGAGAAAAGGCATACACATTTATTGATGTGCATGTTTAAAACATGCACGAAGTTCTGGAGGCCAGGACTTGCAGCTGATGTTTGAAGGAAGAACAGTCTTGTGGGACTGAGCCCTCAACCTCTGGGATTTGATGCTATCTCCTGAAGGAGACTCAACTGGACACTCATTGCACAGTTGATTGCTTGCTTGGTATGAGGGAAAACCCTCCACACCTTTTGTTCCCAGAAGTCTTTTGTGTTGATTGTTGTGTGAATGCAGAGGAAAAATTATTTGTGTTTTTTCTACTTAGCTTTATTAGAGAAATGTTACCTATTGTTTTGAAAGAAAACTCAGGATGTGGCAAACTGATATGTGAGCGAGAGTAGCAGGTAAAACCAGTCAGAGCAATTGTTTCAGTAGCTGCTAGATAAAAACTGGTCTTAAGTTTATAGCAAGTCATTTTGTCAGCTGCTTTGCGAAGTAATCCCAGGGTAGGTGCTTGTGCCCTGAGTGCTTTTCTTTTCTACCCCCTAGTCTCTCAACTTATTTAATTAGATATGACAAGATAACTCCAATTCATTTAATCAGTTTTCACAGCCAAGAGAGAAGTTACGTTTTGAGCACTAGCATGAAGGTTCCCAGCAAGAAAGCATACACATCAACTAGGGACAGGAATTTTTAGAGCTGCAGGGTACCTCTTATTAAGCCAGACTCCTGGAAAGACATTATGGGAAGACCCCCTGGAGTTACACACCCTGGTGGAAGCCTTCCCTTGGGGATCTCTGGGGGCAGTATAAGTTTCAGAACCACACCATTCCCCCAGCTCTAACCCCAGGTACCTGCTGTGAACTCATAGATACAGATTTCTGCTCTTGTATCCTCATTTTATATGTGAGGTCATGACCCACTTTTCCTCTAAAAGAATTGTTGTATTCATGAATAATGAAGGTTAAGAAATATTGTTGATGCCTCAAAATCAAAGTTCATGTGAGTTTGTTTCCTTTTTGTTCACAAAATTTTTATTTGGACATGAGAACATTTGGTTTTCTTTGCCTGAAGTGGACTGTGTAGAGACTGACTACCTTTAGGCCTTGCTTCCCTAGTGATGACAGAGTTTATTGAGATAAATCTTTACCCACAATGGTTCTTATTTCTCTCTCCTCTCCAGGTAGTATTCATGTATTCAATTGGCAGATCATTCATATCACAAAGTTGGGCTGTATTTTAGGTGATTATTGTGCAAGGGAAAGTGGGTTTATGTGGAATCACACACCAGATATCTTAGATATTCTTTCTCTAGAGGTCTAGGAGTCCACAAATGACAAAGTCATCCACTTTGTAATGCTTTTGGAAGCGGGACTATAATTTGGTACTGGAGAATAGAAGTGTGTCAATTAGGGGTAGAATATGTTCAGATGATCTCCAAGAAATAATTGTTAGTACTGGCCAGGTGTTGTTTGTGGTCTGGCAGCCTGCATTTCTCAGGCAGTTGTTGTATAGACTGTGAGAGTCTGTGTGCTATGATCCTGAAGAGAATGGGCCTGGGATATTCCAAATTTGGTTTGAATTTTAGCTCAGCCATTTTCTGTCTACATGAGCTTGGCAGCGTATTCACTCAGGCTCTGTTCCACAGCTCTCAGATGTGTATTATGAAAGCACCTACTTCATAGACGTATGACAATAATTTTTTTAAAAAGCGTGTAACAACAGAGCTAGAACATAAGGAGTGCTCAATATATATTAACTGCTATTATTATACTATTATTGTGAACTCATCAGGATTCAGTAGTAACAGAAATATGAAGGTAATTGATAGTATTTGCAAGTTAAGAAAGTTATACAGAGGCTCAATGGACAAAGAACAATGAACCTTAATCATCAGTATTTTCATTACTCTAATGACCAATCATGGCTCACCATAGCTTCAACCTCCTTCCTTCAATCTTTCCATCCCAGCCTCTCGAGTAGCTGGTACTACAGGCATGCGCCACCATGCCCAACTAATTTGTGTGTGTGTGTGTGTGTGTGTGTGTGTGTAGATGAGATCTTGCTGTGTTGTCTAGGCTTGTTTCGAAATCCTGGGCTCAAGCAATTTTCCTGCCTCGGCCTCCCAACAAAGTACTGGTATTACAAGTGTGAGCTACTGCGCAAAATGTCTGATTTTTGATGCTACAGTCCACTTGTAGAAATTTATTGTAAAAAACAAAACACAGCTGGGCTCGATGGCAGCCTGTAATCCCAGCACTTTGGGAGGCCGAGGTGAGTGGTTTGCCTGAGCCATGGGTTTGAGACCAGCCCGGGCAACTTGGCAAGACCTCGTCTCTACATTAAATAAAAAATTCGCTGGGCATGGTAGCGTGTGCCTGTAGTTCTGGCTACTTGGAAGGCTGAGGCAGAAGGATCGACAGAGCCCAGTAGGTTGATGCTGGGGTGGCTGTGAGTGTGCCACTGCACTCCAACATGGGCAACAGAGTGAGACTCCAACTCAAAGCAAAACAAAAGAAAACAAAACACACACACACACACACACACACACACACACACAAATACAAATATAGACATACTCAAATTGTGTGCAGAAACATTTTAAGGAAATTTTTGATAACAGAAAACTGGAAACTTGTCGAATAGTAGGCAATATCTTAAAAGAATTGTACTGTATGTATGTACTGACATATTATGCTATTATCAATAATTATTTATTTAACCAACAAATGAAGAAAAGACATTTATAATGAATTACTGAGGGAGGGAGGTAGATTTTTTAAATAAACAATATTTCAGAGGTGGTTTATTGAGATAACAAATATAGACTTTATTGTTAGTCTTTTAGGACATGACTTTCAGACTTAACCTCTGATTCTTAATAACATGTCAGTGCCTTAAGGTCTCATTGGTGAGTTGGGAAAGAATATCACTTAGTATATAAAATAATCTACAAAGATGAAGTATATAATTGACAAATCTAAAAAATAATTGTTTGATGTAAGTTAACTATTATTATTTGAGATGAAGAACCCTACAAATTCCTTACTTTACTACTTAGAAGAAATATAATTCTACTAATTCCATTTTTTAATACCAAAAAAATTGATGCTTCTTTGACCTACATTCTTACAATGCTAACTTAAAAGTGTCAAAACCTGACTTTAAGCATACAATTCTTCTCAATAATCAAGTATTAGCAAAAAAAGATTCTCAAATACCTAAGGAAAAATGGGTGCCCTTCCCCTGCCCCCAGCAACTTTAGAGAAAACTTTGCAGTAACCTAAAGCTGCTCAGAGATTATGATCTGATAAATTGCCAAATTAAGAATTAAACAGGAGTCTAAATCCTGTTCTTCAGTACAACGTGGAGATTTATATAACTATTCCTAACTTTTACCATCTATTCTGGTTTCTGTCAGTATCTGTTCTGAGTATCTATAGTATGAACAATGTTTCCAGTGCATTAGATACAACATTCATATAATAATAGATATTTAGATACATAAATAGATAATTAAATTTCATACAATAGATACTTGGAAGCACTTTGACATCAGCGATTATTTCTGTGTTCTGCGAAATGACACTGAATCTCCTTTTAAAAATTGAATTCTAAAATGTTACCTTAGTTGGCCATTTTTTTTTTCTTGGTAATTAAGTTTAACTGACAAATCTATGATCCTAAAAAGTAGAAATATCTGAAGTGTTTTCAAGTGAGAGGGGGATTATGGACCCTTCTCAACAAACTAGATATAGAAGGACATACTGCAACACAACAAAGGCCATGTATGACAAACCCACAGCTAGCATTATATTGAATGGGGGAAAGTTGAAAGCTTTCATTTACGATCTGGAACAAGACAAGGATGTCCACATTCACCATTTTTATTCAGCATAGTACTGGAAGTTCTAGCCAGAGCAATTAGGAAAGCAAAAGAAAGAATGGGCATCCAAGTTAGAAAGGAGGAAATCAGATTTTCCCTGTTTGCAGGTGACATGGTCTTTTATGTAGGAAGTCCTAAAGTCTCCCCCACCAAACTCTTAGAACTAATAAACAAATTCAGTAAAATTTGCAGCATAAAAATCAACAAAAATCGGTAGCATTTCTATATGTCAGTAGAAAGCTATCTGCAAAAGAAATCAAGAAACCAATCACATTTACAATAGCTTCTAAAGAAAAAAAGATACCTAGGAGTAACCAAGAATTTGAAGACCTATACAATAGAAACTACAGAACACTGATAAAAGAATGTGAAGATAATACAAATAAATGGAAAGATTTCATAAGTTCCTGGATTGGAAGAATTAACATTGTTAAAATGTCCATACTATCCATAGCTATCTATCAAATAGGGATAAAATATCTGATTTTTTTTTTTTTTTTTTAGTTGGAGTCTCACTTTTTTGCCCAGGTTGAAGAACAGTGGCAGAATCACTGCTCACTTTAGTCTCAAACTCCTGGGCTTAAGTGATTCTCTCACTTCTGCCTCCCAAATAGCTAGGACTACAGGGTGCACCATCATGCTCAGTTAATTTTTTTCTTAAGTTTTTTTTGTAGAGATGGGTAATCCCTATCAAAATATCCATGACAGCTGGGCACAGTGGCTCACACCTATAATCCCAGCACTGTGGGTGGCCAAGGTGGGAGGATCACTTGAAGCTAGGAGTTAAAGACCAGCCTGGGTGTCATAGCAAGACCCCATCTGTACAAAAAAATTTTAAGAAAAAAATTAACTGAGCATGGTGGTGCACCCTGTAATACTAGCTATTTGGGAGGCAGAAGTGAGAGGATCTTAAGCCTAGGAGTTTGAGACTAAAGTAAACAGTGATTGTGCCACTGTACTCCAACCTGGGCAAAAGACTGAGACTCCAACTAAAAAAAAATAAAAATCAGATATTTTATAGACCTACAATATGTATAACCAAGTGATATTCACTTTTGTGATGATTCAGTGACTAAAAATACTTAGTTGCTACTTTTAAATGCTAATAATCTATCAAGGAACATAAACTGTCATTAGGAAAGTGTAAGTTCAGTATAAAGACCACTAGAGAGAGTTAGGGAAAATCACATTGTTGTAAGGTATATAATAAACAAGTGTAACTAAGCCCATGGAATCTATGTGGAGGTTAGTGGAATGTATTCTGTAAACTTTTTCACTATTATTTTTTTCTTCAAGTGATGTTAGGTAAGAAGTGAGACTAGTAGGATAAGTTGGTTTATTAGTTGCCCAGAAGACATTGTGACTAAGTAGCTATAGATATACTTACTTACTTACATACATACATATATATATATATATATATATTTTTTTTTTTTTTTTTTTTTTTTTTGAGTCGGGGTCTCTGTCACTCAGGCTGGAGTGCAGTAGCATGTTTATGGCTTACTGCAGCCTTGATCTCCTGGGCTCAGGTGATCCTTCCTCCTCAGCCTTCTGAGTTGCTGGGACTACAGGTGCATGTCACCAGGCTGGAGTGCAGTGGCATACTCACAGCCACCCCAGAGTCAACCTGCTGGGCTCCAGTGATCCTTCTGCCTCAGTTCTCCAAGTAGCCAGAACTACAGGTGCGTGTTACCACACCCGGCTAAGTTTTTGATTTATTGTACAGAGGAGGTCTTGCCAAGTCTTGCCCGGGCTGGTCTCAAACTTCCAGGCTCAGGCAATCCGCTTGCTTCCGCCTCCCAAAGTGCTAGGATTGCAGGTGTAAGCCACCATGGCTGACCCCTAAGTAGCAAAATAAAACCACCTTTTAACACATACATTTGTGTGCATGCACATTTTTGTTTTGTTTTTTTTTTTTAGAGCTGGGTCTCACTCTGTCACCCAAGTTAGAGTGCAGAGGTGTGATCATAGCTCACTGTAGCCTTGAATTCTGGGCTTAAGCAATTCTCCTGCCTCAACCTCTCAAGTAGATACAAAAAACACCATGCCTAGCTAAATTTTTTTTTTTTTTTTTTTTGTAGAGACAAGGTATTGCTTTGTTGCCCAGGCTGGTCTTGAATTTCGGAAGGTCTCAAATGAACCTCCCAAAGTGTTGGGATTGCAGGCATGAGCCACTGCACCCAGCCCCCACATGTATATTTCAAAGTTAATGTATGACCAATATTCAAATAATTATGAAGTATATTTAAAACCAGAAAATCAAGATCACAGTGTATTGATGTCCTATGGCCTGTCTCTCATTGTCCATTTCTGTCTCTTTTAATGATCTAATCATATTGTACATTTTATTTTAATCTTAAATTTCTATTAACAATATATCTGAAATATGTGTAATGTCCTTAAATATGGTTCCCTACATAGCATTTAATAGCTGTTTTGTATTCTATTGGATACTCATATATTTCTATATTTAACTAGCCATGTTGGTTATGCTCTAGAACCAGGCCTAAGAAATTATTTGTGTAGTACGTTATCTCCTATATATATTGACCAGTTTCAACTGATCCTGATAACATAAAAGAGGTTGTAGTGTGGATAATGAGGCTTCCTTCAGCTGTGGAAAGTGGGAATGAAGGCAGGTGGATCTACTCATGCAAAGATTAAGCAGCCTAATCTCAGGTCTAGATCAACCTTCCTAAAATGGGGGCTTGTCCAGGAAACCCCTGCTAGAGTGTCTGGACCTGGCTTCAATGCAGAAGTGACTCTACAACTACCTTTGTGTATCTGGGTCTCCTAGGGTTTGAGGAAGAGCTTAAATCCATCTTCTCTTTTTTCTTAAGTTATGAGTCCAGTTGTGAGGGGCTATTTTTAAAAAGAGAAATGGAGGAGGAGAAAGATTTCATTAAATTAAGACATATTGGAAGAACTAAATCCTTTTTTCTTCTCTCAGCTCTGGATTCTCTGGCGTTTGAATGTTTCCAGTAGTGGAACCCCAAGGAGGACTGATCAGGTCTTACATTTCTAAAACCATGACCTGTGTAAGTTGATTGTTTCTGTTTTCTTGCAATATTATGATTTTAGGTTGTGTGGATTTTTTTCATTAAACTAAAACTTACTATTTAAGAAGTTCTCATTCAGTTGTCTGCTCTCCAGTTTATCCTGCAGTAAATAGTGGTAACAAATACCTCAATTTTCTCCCTATGAGTGTTTGCTATACAGTTTTTGTATTTTTTGCTCAATTTACTCAATAAAATTATGTGCTTATTCTTCAATCAAAGTCTATGATAGAGCAGTAAAAGGGTGAAGTCCCATCAGGGAACTATTTGAGCTTCCTTTATAGGTCCCTAGAGATGTTGATCCTATTTGAGTACCTCTAGACTTTTAAATTCCCCACCGACCTGAGTTTTAAGATAAGATTTTGTTTTAGATAAGATAAGTTTTATGATAAGATTTGGTTATCAGTTGGTCTCTATCTTAGTATGTGATGAGATCTCATGTTCTTTGAGAAATTTAGACTAGTTAGAAACACATCATGGATCTTGCCAAGAAATTACTGAGACACAAGTATCCATTTTGTGGTTGAACTTGAGTAATATCTTTTTTATTGTGAGTCATCCTATATCAGTGTACACTTAAGAACGAAAAAAATGTTGAGTCATGAAAGATGGCAGTGCATGAGAATATTATCTTAAAGAGCAAATGTGTTGATTTTTAGAATTGAGGAAAACTTGAAATTTTGTTCAACTAAGAAATGAAGGGAAAGGGTGGATTAAGTCTGAGATATCATAATAAAATGGAGTGTTGCACAGCCAGTAAAAATTTTACTTGTCAAAACAAAGAAAAATGCTTTTGATATGTTCTGACATAATGAATGATGACCCTGAGGCTTTTTTGCAAAAGCTTTGTCGCCCAGGATGGAGTGCAATAGCATGCTCACAGATACTGCAGTCTCGACCTGCTGGGCTCAGGCGATCCTTCCGCCTCAGCCTTCCAAGTAGCTGAATGTGACACCACATCCAGCTAATTTTTTGATTTTTGTAAAGACACGGTCTCTCCAAGTTGCCTAGGTTGGTCTCGAACCCCTGGGTTCAGGCAATCCTGTCACCTCTGCCTCCCAAAGTGCTGGGATTACAGGTGTAAGCCACTGCACCCAGCTAAACCTTTTTTTTTAATATAGAGATTTTTTTATATTAAATTTGGAAAGAACATCCCTTTTTTTAATTATTAAAAGGAAAATAGTAACTTGTACGTATTGTGAATTTAAGCATCATGTAACCAGAAGACTATGTAGTTTTGTCTTTAATGTTTTATTGAATACAGAATCTTGAATTTTATTTTATCTATTCCTCAGCAGACCTGAATTTTACAGAAAGATATGTCTGTAGCAATAGGATTCTTCAGGAATATGTAGACACTGCTTTAGTCTGCTACTGGTCATTAGCCACTTGTACTATATCGCTCCTGTTCTCGAATGTGCTCTTCTGATTTCCTGTCTTTCCATCCTGAAAATGTTTTTAAATTTCATAATACATGGGTTTGCAGTTTCAGGAATTAGTTACATTCAGGGATGTGGCCATAGACTTCTCTCGGCAGGAGTGGGAATACCTGGACCCTAATCAGAGGGACTTGTACAGGGATGTGATGTTGGAAAACTATAGCAACCTGGTCTCACTGGGTAAGTTTATTTGCCTCAAGTAATTTAAAATGTGATCTGTGATGTGTTACCGTTCAGCACAGTGGATTTCAAGACTGTATTTCAAGACTTAGCTGAATTTCTCTTTCTTATTCCTAGAGGAAGATTTGAGCTCTGCCAATTTAACAATGGCTCTTCCATTAGGCACCTTTTGTGACTTTCTCCATCTCTTAGTGACTTTCACATCTCCTTATAATTGCTATCTTCTTTAATATCCAAGGGGCTGAATTAAAATTATATATATTTATTCTATGATCAGACATTGTCCAGGAAGCCTGGTTTCCCATTGTGTTTATTCCAAAATTCCTATAGATGTGTACTGTATCATCATGTGATCCACCTGCAGGCACAGTGTTCCACCTGCAGGCACAGCAGTTAGATGCAGATTCATGATTTTCTCAGTGTGAGAAGAACCTCTGTGACTTACATAGTAGTGGATTGGATGAACAGTATTCATTTGAAACAATGTTTCCTGTGGCCAATTTGTATGATTGATAGTTGAAAGTTATAATTCATAAACTTTGCATTTAATATTGATTGACGACTTTGTAAATCAATTGGAATGCTTCTTGTTTTCCTCTTATAGAAATAAAATAATTATAATTGGCACAATTGTGCTCGTTATGTCCCCAGCACTCTTTTGAGAAAAAAAGTAGTCTATGGCCATACCACCCTGAATACACCTGATCTCATCTGAGAAAAAAAAAAAATTATATATATAAAATGACTAAATCATCAAAAAAGTGTATGATAGTAGTATTGTTATGCTCAATTATTGCCAACACTGTAGAATAGTGAGCTGAAGTAACAGGGTTAAAGTTACAAGGTTGGTAGATTTAAGAAAAAGAATTTGTGCCCCAGCCCTCTCTGCCTCCAGAGACTTTCACAAACATTGTTAAACTTTCTCTTAAGTGGCAGAGTCTGTTGGATGTGAGGGCAATCTGGCTGTGACATTTGTCACCCCACTGATCGTCAAGTTGATTTGGCTGTTCTGACTGGCTAGCCAGGTGTCTCCTTCTTCCCTTACTGCTCCATGTGCATCTCTCCCGAAGCTGCATACTCAGTTGAAGAGGATGACCATCCCCATTAGAGGAGAACCATTCTTCTGTCAAGGTTATACGAGTAACTGTGCTCCCCCGCTAGAACCTCTGATAAGCTCTCAAGAAACAGAGCGCATATAAGTTTAAATTAAAATAAAGTTTTACCATAGCACCACATTTCTTCAGTCATCTCACCCTTTATTTATTTAATTTCATTGCAAATTTAACCAAAGCTCAAAAGTTTCTGTGACTTTTGTTTTTATTTTTATATCATGTGGCATTTTTTTTTCTTATAAGCAGGACATTCCATTTCTAAGCCAGATGTGGTTGACTTATTGGAGCAAGGAAAAGAGCCCTGGATGCTTTTGGGGGAAGAAACACAGTACTCAGGTAAGGAAGGCAGGGGCAGCAATCAGGGCTGGTGACAGTCCATATGGTAAGGGAGAAGAGACACTTCTGTGCATTGCTGTTTTTAAGACCCTCCTCCAAGGCACCAAGAGCAAAGGCCTATGGTCTGAGGATGAAATAGAGATGAGTTATGGAAGAACGTTCAACTTTACCCATTTACCTATCTCTTTATTTCTCTTATATTTCAAACCCATTTTCAGTGATGGAGATTCTCTTTTTCCTTTTGTGCCATATATTACCTATTTTTTGGGTTCAGCTATTTTCCAACTCTCCTTTTGCATACACACACACACACACACACACACACACACACACATAGTGACAGAGAACAAGACTTCAAAGGTCCTTGTCCTTGTGGAATTTACATTGTACTAAAGTATACATAAAAATTAACAGGTAGACAAGTAATGTTAGGCAGTGGAATGAGCTGTGATAGAAAGTAAGCAGAGGTCAAGTCATTTTAGGTAAGATGGTTGGAGATGACTTCTTTAGAGCACTAATATTTGAGAAGAGACATAATGTAAACTCACAGGCTGTGTGTTTTTCTGGCAAAGAGTGTTCCAAGCTAATTAAAACCTTGGAAGTCTAAGGGGATGGCAGGGCAGTGAAGGGAAGGAGTGAAGAATAAAGGGAAGAGTATAGGAAGAGCTATGTGAGTTTGAGGAGTGCCAAAGTAGACCACAATAGAGATCCCAAGAGGAAAGTGACAAGAAATGCAGTTTCATTGTTAGGCGGTCTCAGATTATATGAGGTATTGTTGAATTTGAATTGTCAGGAATAAGAATGATTAGAATGATTAGAATGAATGTATATATATATATTATATATATACTATATACATATTTTTTTAAGTTACAACAGTCTTACTCTATTACTCAAGCTGGAGTGCAGTGGCATGGTCATAGCTCGTTGTAACCTCAAAGTCCTCCGCTCAAGTGATGCTCCTGCGTCAGCCTTCCTAGTAGCTGGGACTACAGGCATATGCCACCAAACCCGGCTAATTTTTTTTTCTTTAGAGATGGAATCTCACTGTGTTGCCCAGGCTGGTCTCAAACTCCTGGCCTCAAGCAGTTCTGCCATCTTGGCCTCCAAAAGTGCTGGGGTTACAGGCATGAACCATCATGCCCAGCCTAAGGTCAGTGTTTATGTGGGGACTTGATTAGAATTGGATGAAAAGCAAGATACCACAGTGGAAAATTAATGGAAACAGATAAGAATTTTGAGACTAGGGTTTCAAAGAATTCTGGAGTGCAAACTCTGTTAATGTTTGCCATTGAAGAGCTGATGAATCTTTTAGGAACTTCCTGTAATATGAAGCCATTTGCCTGTGCAAGAAACTTCCAGAGCAGTAAAATTGTGTGAAGGAGGACAGTGGGACAGTTATATCATGTTAATATAGATAGCAAGTTATGTGAGAGAATTGGTAGCTCCTCTTGTCTGTGTCCAGGCTGAATAAACTTAGATTTATTAGGTTCTTAGTGTAAACTTTCTGGTTGTCTCCCTTTTTTTGATTTTAGCAGGCATTTATGCTCAGTGCCTAGATACATTAATTCATTAGACATTTAAAAATGGTCATATTCTAATTCCAACATTTATTTTTTACTTACTATGTGCAAATATAAATAATTTTTATATCACCTGTTGCATGGTAACCTACCGATACAGTTTGTATAATAAAGGCTAGATATATGCTTGGTTTTCCCTTTATTTGTCTTTTCAACTGTTAAACAACTGGTACCCTTCATTGGTGACCAAACAATTACTTTATTGTCATTATAAATCTATGGACTTGGGTATATTAATTGTGTTTAAGCTCATTAGAGTTATAATGCTTATTATTGTTCAGAGTTTTGTATTCTTAGGTTAGTGAGCCTCATAATGTTGCCTCTCATGTTCTTGAGATTCCTAGTAGTTTTTAATATCTCTTCTACCATCTGGTATGACTAGGTGTTCCAGGTTTGTCTTATATATTTTCTGTACCAAGCTTTTATTCAGCTATAAGTCTAAACTTTTAGTTTCTTTTGGTAGGAAATGGTATTTCAAGACCACAATCTAGGTGTAGAGGTGGCCATTTTTCTGGGTTGAAGATTGTTTCTAGATCTGTGTCTATCAATATTTGTGTGTGTGTTTATATATTTAAATAAAAATAAATTACCTGATGAGTTCATGTGGTAACTTCCTGGCCAAGTTTAGGACAAGAGAGTGTTTAATTGAACTTTTCTTTCTTAGACCTGAGTCTCTTTTGCTCAGCACCAGTTCTCCAACATCCCAGTGATGATAAAATTAAAATATCACACAAGTATTCATTTCCTTTATTCTTTTTAAAAATTTTTTAAATTTCAGTGACTTTAAGGGGAGTACAAATGGTTTTTGGCTACATGGACACATTGTACAGTGGCAAAGAAGTCTGGGCTTTAAGTGTACTCACCACCCCCACCTATGCACAATGTATTCCTCAGGTGATTTTTCATCCCTACTCTCCTTCCCTCCTTCCCCTTTTGAGTCTTCAGTGTCCATTATGCAATTCTATATGCCTTTGCATACCAATCATGAAATCAATAATTTTGCAGAGTCCAGTCCACTTGATTTTTTAAAAAATGCCCTACAATCTGCAATATATTATCACTTCCTTATGATTAGAGTCAAGCTAAACATTTTTGGAAAACTTACCCCTAGGTGATGTTCTATTCCTCCCATTAAAACAAGAGATAAATTATTGATTGTTTCACCGACAATGCTAATATAACTTAGTTAAATGGGAGTTTGTGTCTTGATGCTTAATATGATATAACTTGTTTGAGATGCTTTCCATGAATGTATCTGTTGAAGTCAAAGGAAAACTTCTCCTTTGCCATCTAATGGTTCTCTGAAAATCACTGGCAAGAGGCAGATTAAGAAGAAAAGGCATACAAATGTATTTATCATAGTTTTATGTGACATGGGAGCTTTCAGAATGAAGACCCAAAGATACAGGGGGGAACTGTCAATTTTTATGCTTATGTTTAACAAAATACAGACAGCCATGTAGAAATATTATCGGATAAAAAGGGTATGATCTTATGCTAATAGACTGAGTGGGGAAACCCAGCAAAGCCTGTTTAGATTCTTCTTGGTCTCTTTAAGCATGCATTCCTTTTCCCTCTGGGTATGGTGCAGGACCCTATCTGGAATAGGGATTTTATGACCTACAATCAAATAAAATAGGTCAGATAATTTCTTTCTGTACAGTTTTTACATTAGAAAAGTGGGATAGGGAGGAAGTTAGATTAATATTTTTAGATTTTATGGCTGCTTTGGGAAAAGAGCGTTCTGACTTCTATGCAGGATTCTAGTCTTTATAGTTAACCTCAGAATAAAATGGGACTGAGAGAACAAAAAAAGGTCAGAGAAAAACGTTTACTTCTGAGGTAGTTTCTGAGGTCTTCATTTTGGGGTATTGTTTTCCGAGCCCCTACTATATTCTTTTTATCATTATAAATAGTGTGTGATATGAGACTGTGAACGTTGTTTCCCAACAAAAGTTCCCCTAGTGATGACTGAACCAGTTAAAATGGTAGAAAGTAGATTCTGTCTACATTCATTTGCTATCATTGTTCTCTAATGAAGAGCTCTTGTTTTATTAGCAAATTATTATAGACTCTTAAATTTTATTCAGTGTATTTATTTGTTATTTTGAAATAATTTCAGGTTTACAGAAGAGTTACAAAGATAGTAGTTATTGTATACCCTTTACCTTGCTTCTCCAGTTGTAAACATCTTGTATAACCATAGTATGTTAATCAAAATGAAGAAATTAACATTTATACATTATTGTTATTAATAGGCGATAGACTTTATTCAAATTTCACCAGTTTTTTTCATTAATATCTTTTTCCCATTCTAGGATCTAATCCAGAACCAGTTGATGAAAAGATGCCAAACTCTGTAAATTATTTTAGGATAGTTTATTCTAAACCAGACTTGAGAACCTAGATCTGTGACATATGTTCCTAGGAAGATTTGAGAACATGTACCCACCGTGGTTGAATGGTGGCTTGGTTATATACAATCTTAGGGAGACAGATATTATAAATAAATAAATAAATTGGCCGGGTTCGGTGGCTTAGCCTGTAATCCCAGCACTTTGGGAGGCCGAGGCAAGTAGATTGTCTGAGTCCATGGTTTCGAGACCAGCCTGGGCAACTTGGCGAGACCTCGTCTCTAAAATAAATAAAAAATTAGCCGGGTGTGGTAGCGCACCTGTAGTTCCGGCTAGTTGAAAGGCTGAGACAGAAGGATCGCCAGAGCCTGGCAGTCGACGCTGGGGTAGCAGTGAGTGTGCCATTGCACTCCAGCCTGCGTGACAGAGTGAGACGCCAACTCAAAAAAAAATTAAAAATAAGAATAAAAAATAAATCAACATATGTGAAGTTTTTCTTGCTTCAGCCTGGGAAGGCAGGACATTTCCAAGGCAAGGGGTGGGGGGTACTTGTTATAGGTGGATTTAAGGATTTCTTGACTGGTAGTTTGTAATTCCTATCTTTCTAAGGAATTTTAGAAATCAGTAGAGGAGATGTTTTGTTGAGATAAGGAATTGGAAAAACTCCAAGTTTGTTGAAATGTAGATGAAGTCCTGTATGTAGCAGTCTTCAGAGAGGATGGGTAAGTGTTTACAAGGTTCCTAGAACCTGAGAGTCCCCAAGAGAAGGCTTTTCAGGGCCATAAAATACTTTGATTTCATTCTTTTGTTGCTGTGTGATGTTTTGGCGAGTCAGGTTGAAAAACAAACTTTAGTATATAATAAGTTCCCTACATACAACCAAGTTCTGTTCCAAGAGCATGTCTGTAAGTCCAATTTGTTAATAAGTCCAATAAAGTTAGCCTAGGTGCCCAACTAGCACAGTTGTCTATACAGCACCAGCTACATCACCACTGCTTTTATGCTTGCTTCCATTCATCCTGGGCTTGAAATAAAGATTCTGTACTCACTGTACTCTATTCAGTACCATACAGTAAAGTGCCCAAAAGCACAACTACTTGTAGAGGATGCACACAAGTGACAATGTACACCAGACACCTGAACTCACATGATTGGACATGCACATACACATTTGCATCTTTGAAAGCTTACAGCTTGAAGGTTCTTAGGGGACTTACTGTATAAGGTAGAAGGGTAACAAAATCCCATCTAGTGAGTCCTTATCAGGCATGACTCCCCAAGTCTCTTAGGAATTTAGATAAGAGGGAAAAAAGGGTCAGGTTTAGTCCTCAGTTCCCCCTCTTGGCCAAACATCATTCCTTGGTATGCATGTGTAAACCAATAAGTAATAGGAGGTCCCACTTCACTAGAAAGGCTCATTCCTAGGATTGTCTATTTTGTTTATCTGATGAGGTCCCACAGTGCTAGAAGGCATAGTCTGGAATTATCTATTTGGTGACAGTAGTTTCAACATCCGTGATGTTGGATTATGGGGCGTGAACTTGGTTTTACCTGATTTTACAGCCAATTGTTTAAGGGTGACAGGGAGTCAGGCCTAGAGTTCAATCTGAAAAAAACATCCTGGATCAGATCTATTCTATGAGCTATCGTGATTTGGGCCCTTGATTTTGTCCTTTTCCTGTATTTGGCATAGCAGTTAGAAGAGATATATCATGATAGCTTAGTGATGAGCTTAAAGACCAGAGTTATTTCAGGCTTCAGTCCAATGGCCCTGAAGAGATGTCTGTCTTAGTTGTTGCTCTGGAGATCAGCTAAACCTCAGCTGTCTACATCTTATATAACCATAGTACATTAATCAGAATGAAGAAATTAACATTTATACATTATTGTTGATATTAAAAAGTAAAAATTTTATTCAGATTTCACCAGTTTTTCACCAAAATATTTTTTCCTTTCTAGGTTCTAATCCAGAATACTATCTTGCATTTAGTCATCATATTTCTCTAATCTTTTTCCAGTCTAAGACAGTTTCATGGACTTTCCTGTCTTTTATGTTCTTGACACTTTCAACAGTTATTATGTAGACTATTTCTCAATTTGGGTTGGTCTATAGCCTTCTCATAAGTAAATTGTGGTTTGGTTTTGGTAACAATCCCACAGAAAGAATGTTATGTCCTTCTCAGTGCATTATATCAGAGGGTCCATACTGCTGATGTGTGCTATTACTGTGCTGTTAACCTGGATCACGTGGTTGGGTTTCTTTAGAGTAAGATTGTGGCTAAAATTTTATCCACAGTAAAAATGTGTGATATGGTGAAATATATATTTGATTTTCTTCCCCCTTTCCTGGCCAACAACTCTTAAAATCCTTGGACTCTCCAAAATGATAAGTGTCTTTTTGTATGCTTATGAGTTGATTGATAAGGACATTGATGGGTTAAAACAAAGGTTTTAATACAGCACT
The DNA here is from genome assembly GCF_000164805.1 of Carlito syrichta. Lineage (NCBI taxonomy): Eukaryota > Metazoa > Chordata > Mammalia > Primates > Tarsiidae > Carlito > Carlito syrichta. The sequence goes on from NW_006987650.1 coordinate 64,595, forward strand.
ACTAGGGTTGGGTGGATCAAAGGGAACCCCAGTTGGCTGACCACTATTAAAGGACCATTTTGCTGTATTTCTCCCAGGTTGGAGAAATTTAAAAAACTGAAAGGCAGAGATTATCGTGAGAAGACTGACCAGCAATGACATGGGGCAATGGCGAAGCAGATTAATCAAGATAAAGATCAGCAAAGGGGCAAAGGTCCCTGGGCTCAACCTCTCACTGAAGACCCAAAGTCTTTTGTAAACAAATGGGTAAAATGGTCAGCAAGTGAAGAAGAAGCTCTTCTGGAGCTACTTGGCACAGAAGCCCAGTACACTCCAAAGCCTGTTGATAAAGTCCTAATGGAGGCTACAGTTAGGAAATTAAGGGTGGGTGGAATTAAGCTACAAGTTTATAGGAGAGTTTGTGTGTTTGAAGATGCTTCGTGGGAAGTGGTTGCATCTCTTTTACCTCACTGTATTATGGGACTGGACATTGTATATAACTGGAATTTTTCTCCCACCTAGAATTATAAAACAGTAGACTAGCCAGGTGTGGTAGCGCACTCCTGTAGTTTCGGCTACTTGGAAGGCTGAGGCGTTAGGATCTCCAGAGCCCAGTAGGTTGACGTTGGGGTAGCCATGAGCATGTGTGCCACTGCACTCCAGCCTGGGCAATGGAATGAGACTCCAACTCAAAAAAAAAAAAAAGTAGGCATGTAAATCTGCCCTTCAAGCAATATCAATTGAACGTGCTAAATGAGAATCAGTAAGATTGTCCAAACCTACAGTATGAAGTGGAAGCTGAATTGCTAGTATGGACAAATTCTCTGTTGGATAGCTGTTAGGTTAAAAATCTTGCTGGGACCTCCAAAAATGTTAAGTTACAAAATCTTAGTGGGGCCTCCAAAATATTAGGTCAGACCCGCCAGGGGTGTGGTAAGCAATCCGGTGCTGCGTGAAAGATGCAAAGAATTACACAAAAGTTAAATTAGAAAATTTATTTAGAAAGCAAATAAGAGAAAAGAGATTCACCTCCCCAAGGTAGGAGAGGGAGTCAAAGCTAGGAAATATAGCAACTATAGCTCAAGAAACCACATGGCCAGATCATAGCTTAGCAAAGCAATGGCGAATGGCTGCTAGAAGTCTTATCATTTTAAACCTTACCTTTGATGGAGGGAGGTCATTAGGGTGATTGAGTGGTAGTCTGTTTCATCTCATCATGAAGGGCAGATAAGGACAGGTACTGACGTCTGGTGATGGATGACCGGCAGATAGGTGGGTTAGTCACATGACTGTTGCCATGTTGATGGGGTCTGCTATGACAGTCACAAATGGCTGATTAAGTTATCCTGGGTCTTATGGGTGGAGGCAAATACTTGAAATAGAAAAGCTGTTTAGTGCAAAACAAGGTGGGGAGGGAGTTGTAAAACAGTTATCAATAGCTACCTCTGAAAAACCCATTCCATCCTTGGCTAGTGATTAGAGGATAAAGTGAACTGCTAGAGAAACATGATAGATCCGGGCAGTGTGAAAATAGCTGCTCATTGGGTATACTGACTCCATGTTATGTTCTTTCAATAGCCCTATGTGTAGCCTAGGCTGGGGCTTATGGGGAAAGCACCTCCCAGCAACAACTACTTTGGACTAAAGAATTTAAATAGTTTACATAGGGTCATGCTACCTGGGGAATGCAAGGACAATATACTTACAAGCAGGGAGCCTCTTTTCCCATAGGACTGACTGGGGAACTGTGTGAGGAGTTGCTGGATTCTGTCATCAGTTGGACAATGTCCAGCTCTCAAATAGCTCTCAACTGATAAAGGCTGCTGGGTTTGTGGATGGCAATTCCAAGGTAAATGCACACTTCCTCTTTGGAGAGCTGCTACTCTAATTGAAGAAGGTAAAAACAAATCAGCTTGGTGGGCTGAATTGCATGGTGTTTTCCTAGTAGTGATGGAAAAATTGAATAATCGTAAAAGCCCATTTGGGTTTTTCCTGACTCACAGGCAGTGACCAAAGGCCTGGCCATATATTCAGGCAGGGAGACCATGGAAACATAGCCTATTATAGGGATACCCATATAGAGTGCAGCCCTGTGAAAATTTGAGGAGTGCATCAAAGTAGGACATGTCAGTGCCCATCAGGAGAACCTCCTTCCAACTTTGGAAGGTGACTGAAATCCACAAGCCGATGTGCTCACTTAAGGCCGTCAACAGGGTCCATGAAATGAGTGGATATGGGGGTACTACAGCAGTACCAAGGTGGACTGAATCTAGACATATTCCTCGTACATCCTTTGAGTCAAAATACCAGTGTAAGTTGCTCTGTCTGCCAGCAAAAGAGACAGAGACTGAAGATGGCTAGCAGATTCTTTGGTGGGAAGGCCTTAAACACTTGGCAAGTGAGAATGAGGCTGGTAGCCCTGCGGGGCTACAAAAGAGGCATGACAGGTATAGTCACCGACTCTGAACTGGGCTTGCTTACCTGGTAGAGGATGCAAATGCTCAGAGTGTTATAGAAAAACCAAAACTGAAGACACTGCATGGATTTGGATGGCCAACAGTCATTCTTCAGGACAAGGAGCGTACTGTTGTAGGGGCTAAAGGAAAGCTTCCCCTTCGCCCTCAGAAGGTTCACTGAAAAATGAACTCAAATGGCAGAGTAATTGAATAAAAGACATACAAAATTTATTACTAACATTTATTAACACTGGGGACATTTAGAATGAAGACCCAAAGATACATGGGGGGATGGTGCATTCTTATGCTTAGCTTCAACAAAGTACGGACAACTGTGTAGAAATATGATTGGACAAAAAGGGTGCAATCTAATGCTAATTGAGTGGGTAAACCCAGTAAGGCCTGTCTGTCTAGATTCTTCTTGGCCTCTTTAAGTATGCATTCCCTTCTCTGGGTAAGGGGAAGGATCCTCTCTGGAATGGGAGGTCTTACGACTTAAGGTAGGGCAGATTATTTTTTTATGGCCAGTTTTTATACAGAAAGTTGAGGGAGAAACATTATAGTAATATTTTTAGGTTTTATGGCTGGCTTTGGGGAAAAAGAGTTCTGGTTTCTATGACCTGCCTTAGGGAAGAGGAATTCTCGTTTCTGTGACTAGCCTCAGGAGAGAATGGGATTGAGAGACAGGAGGACAGGAGATCAGAGAAAAACTTTTGTTTCTGAGGCCTTCATTTTGGGGTATCATTTTCTGAGTCTCAGCAAGACAGTACAGATATCTTATTTCTCCTCCAACTTTTACCCACTGATTTTAGCATCCATCATTAGATTTTGCTCGTACCAGTTCTTTTTAATTTTTATTTTAAAGTTGTGTGATACAAATCAGGCTTGTGGTTTAGGTACAGGTGAAGTTTTGGCCGTCCTACTGTCCTCACTTCGCCTGGTTTAGGCTTAAGTTCCCTACTGATGTTATATGTCCTCGCCCCCCTCCCCCACCACAGTGTCCCACTACTGCCAATTCTGTGGTATTATGATAAGTTGCACCAGTTCTTTCTTTTTTTTTTTTTTGAGTTGGAGTCTCACTCTGTTGCCCAGACTGGAGTGCAGTGGCCGCTTCCGGCCACTGCAGCCTCGACCTGCTGGGCTCCAGCGATCCCTCCGCCTCAGCCTTCCGAGTACCCAGAATTACAGGTGCGTACTACCATGTCCTCTAATTTTTGATTTATTGTAGAGATGAGATCTCGCCTGCCCAGGCGGGTCTCGAACCCGCGGGCTCAGGCAATCCACTCACCTCAGCCTTCCAAAGGCGCGGGATTACAGGCTGAGCCACTGAGCCCGGCCGCACCAGTTCTTAATGCCACATTTGCCTGCTGATTATTTTGTATTAACATTCTATATTTATTAGTTGGAATTCTTCTGTAAGGAAGTGCTCTTTCTTTTTCCTTTTCATGTATTTATTCAATTATTTATATCAGTATGGACTCATATATGTTTATTTTATGGATTATAATCTAATCATTATTTATTTTTATTCAGCTTTGGCCATTGGGAGCTCTTTCAGGATAGCTCCTGTGCCTTTTCAACCTGCCGCCGTCCTTTGGTGATCATCTCTTACTTTCTGGCACTGCAAATTGTTAACCTAGAATTATAAGATACTTATATTTTCTCTGCCACAACTCTGGAATTAACCACTTCTCTAAGAAGCCCTGTTTTCTTTTATTGGAGAATGGCATTTAGAAATCCAGATTGAGGCACTAGGTTTGCTCTTTGCTCCTGGGCCATCTTAGTGCTGGGTCCTTCTTCTTCTTCTTCTCTTTTTTTTTTTTTTTTCTGAGTTGGAGTCTCACTCTGTCACCCAGATTGGAGTGCAGTGACATGTTAATGGCTTCCACAGCCTCAACCTGCTAGGCTCAAGTGATCCTTCCGCCTCAACCTTCCAAGTAGTTAGAATGATAGACGCACACCACCATACCTGGCTAAATTTTTTTGATGTATTGTAGAGATGAGGTCTCACCAAGTTGCCCAGGCTGATCTCGAACCCATGAGCTCAGGCAGGCCTCGTACCTTGGCCTCCCAAAGGTATTATAGGCACGAGCCACTGCACCTGGCCACTACGTCCTCTTCTAACAGAATCAGGAAGTATATATGTGAGTGTGGCAATGTGGCTAACCACTCCAGAGTATTTTTCCTGTTTTTTCAAAGCTGTAACATCAGGACATGCTTTATTCAAATCTTAAAACTCCAAATCGCATGTGTGAACAGTGCCAGTTTTCATAATCTGAAACAGGTTAAAGGCAGTTGTGTTTGGTTTTTTTTTTTTTTGTCGCTGAACTGACAAAAATAATTTTCATTTTCTCATGTCCAAATTGTACATATAATAAAGAAATTGCCACACTGGCAGGAAAAGAATTTTGATTAAAAAAATGATAGTTTTAAAAAACTCTTAAAACTAAATACATGTTTATGTTTTATTGAATTTTTATAAACTTTCAGATTAAAGTTGATGAATTAAATGTAACATTGCAACTTGTATAATATATAATTCTATAATATATCATTGTATACTTCTATAATATATAATTAGTTATCATTGATATATTAGGAGGCAGTTGATTTTTATCTGAAAATACCAAACTTGCTGATATATCTTGGCAATTCTGTTAGTTCTTATGATTTTGAGTTGGATGTACTTGTTATATGTTTATTTTGTTTCAAAATCTTTATTTTTCTATATTTTCCTAGGTTATTTTATGTGCTGTTGACTTCCATGGATTACTAGATATTTCTGTTCATCTAGTAAAGCTAAGTTTATTAGATGTATCGCAAAGAGGGAGAACACTCTCTTGAAATAGTAGTGTCTTAAAATGAGAAACAAGGAACATTATTTATTGGGTTTTAGAACCAGACTAGGTAATTTGTTTTTTTAAAACATGCTCCACAGAAAAGTAGAAACTAGGTAATTTTTAAGGCCGGATTTGCAAGATAGAGAACTGGTTGAGATTAGGCAGAATTTAATGGTGTCATCATGGGAGGTGCATTATTTGGAGCCTCAGTGAGTGAGCAGCTAGTCTTAAGAAGAGATTGTGTTGGTGTTAGTTCTCAGGAACATCCCCCACTCCCCTCCTTTGGTTATTCTTCAGCCTGAGATGGAGGATAGACTTTTCAAGTGGGAACATCATCAGCTCAAATGTACAGTACCGTTTGATGTATCATGGTCATTTAAAAAGTTTTTCCTGGTAGTTATTCTGACCTCTATAAATTTCATGCTTTGTTTTTTTGTTGTTGTTGGAAGATAAGTTCATGGAATATACAATACATAGCAACGTTGATAATACATTTGACTACATAGTAGAATTTTATTTTGTAGTATGAGGATTGTATATTTTGTGACATATATATATATGTATATGACACAATAGCTATTATTCTAGAGGTCACACTTTTGAACAAACTAATATTTGGGGAAGCATTATGATCAGAGTTTATAGTCTACTAAATCAGGAGCCATTGGAGGCCAAATTAAAACAAAAGAAGAGACTCCAACCCCAGTTCAAAGAGCCATTGTTTGGGGGGTATTAGGCAAATTTCCTAATGTTATTATTTCTTTGTTTGGGGATCTTTAATACTAGTAATAGTAAAAATTCCATAGAGTTCTCTAATGTTTTAAGTACATCAGACTTCCCATAAGACAGCAAATATATGCAGCTACTTGAGAGGCCAGTATTACATCTAAAGCAGCTTTGTTTTGAGTGATCATGCCTGTAATTTCATGCACCTTCAGGCGAAGAGGTCTGTGTTTTAATCATGTGATCTTAACATACTATTTCTGAAGCAGCATGTCTTTTCCTTATTTGTTGGTGTGGGGCAATATAATGATAATTATTATTAATAATAGTATGATATGCTAGTATATACTCTAGCATATATCTTTTTTAACATGTCATCTAATATTAGATATGTTTCCAGTTTTTTGTTATCAAAAATTTCCTTAAAATATTCTTCTGCATGCAGGTTGTCTCATCATTTTTCAGGCCTCTTAAAACATAACTTAGAGAAGTTTGGGGGAAGACGAACATGCTAAAATTTCCCTTCAACAGTTAAAGTTCTTCAAACAGCATCAGGCCCAGTTTCTCTCCACGAATTAATGATCTAAGAGCTTTTATTCTAAGGAGGAAAATTAGTGGGCCAAAATTGATCCTAGGTAAAATAAGAATCAGTTTACTGATATATAATAAATCTGTGCTTACTTTGCAGATGGGAGCTAAAATGATTTTTATCTGCAAACAGGATCAGTCATTAAGGGTCAGCCAGAGATCTGTTTTTCTCTTCAGACTTCCCTAATGGGGTTGTCAAATGGTAGGATATACAGGTTAGCATATTGATCTCAAGCAAAAGAGCATGGGGTTGAGCCTAAGCAGTGGGCTAATATATAACCATCACAACAAGGTCAAGAAATTGAATACTGCCACTACTCTAGGATTTATATGTATATTGATGATCACAAATCTTCCTTTTTAGTATAGGTTACCATATCCTGACAATTTAAAATAACCATTTGAGTTCTTTATGGGTTTTAGCATTTCTGTGTGTACCTTAAAACTACATAATTCCATTTTATTTAGGAACTTTATTATTGGACTCATTAGCTACATTATCTTTAATGTTCTGGTTTTTTTCCCTAAACATTGTACTTTGAGATTCACCTATGTTTTTGTATATAGCTGTAGAATGTTCCTTTTTTTTTCTTGTATTGATGTCTAATACTACTGTTTTGTGATTGTGCCACTACATAGTTTCCATTCTATTTTTTTATTTTTAGAGATGGTGTCCATCTTGCCCTGGTTGGTCTTGAACTCCTGGGCTCAGCGATATTCCTGCCTCAGCCTCCTGAGTTGCTAGGACTACAGGTGTGCACCACTATGCCCAGCTTCCATTATATTATTAATTGATATTTGTATTCATTGCAGTCTTGACTATTATTATATAAACAATGCTGTTATTAATATTCCTACAAACGAATTCTGTCAGAAATGTTCATGCTTCTTCTGTTTTTCAGTGAAATTACTGACCGCATCAACTGTTTTTTTTTTTGCTTTTTGTTTTCATTAATTAGTATTTTTTATTACGGTTTTGTGGGGTACAGTTAAGGGTTAGGTGTACAATGACGTTTCATTCAGGCACCCTGTAGATAAGAAGTGTTTTCCCATCCCCCGACAGATATTTGCTACTGTTAATCCAATCCCCCTCCCCCCCATAGTTTCCCAGTACCATCCGTCATTTTCTCATAGTATTGCATGGATGTTCAAGGTCCATTATATGAGTGAGAACATGTGATATTCGGATTTTTGTTTTTGTGAGAGGTCACTCAGTATTATAGACTCTAGTTCCATCCAGGTTGCAGCGAAATTCATGATTTTGTTCTTTTTTATGGCTGCATAGTATTCCATCGTGTATATGTACCACATTTTTTTAATCCAGTCCTCTTTTGATGGGCAGCATGGTTGTTTCCAGGTTCTTGCTATTGTGAACAATGCTGCGATAAACATACGTGTGCAGGTATCTTTTTTATAGAGTGACTTGTGTTCTTCAGGGTATATTCCCAGTAGGGGGATTGCAGGGTCATATGGAAGGTCAATTTTTAGAGCTTTTAGGAATCGCCACACTGCTTTCCACAGAGGTTGCACTAGTTTACACTCCCACCAACAGTGTAGAAGTGTTCCCTTTTCACCACACCCTCTCCAGCAGCTGTTATTTTTTGAGTTGTTGATAATTGCCATTCTGACTGGAGTTAGGTGGTATCTCAGTGTGGTTTTGATTTGCATCTCCCTGATGATTAGTGAGGTTGAGCATTTCTTCATGTGTTTGTTGGCTGCTCGAATGTCTTCTTTTGTGAAGTGTCTGTTCATGTCTTTTGCCCATTTTATAACGGGGTTGTTTGTTTTCTTATTTTCAGTACGCTTCAGTTCCTTGTAGATCCAGGATGTTAAGCCTTTGTCAGACCTAGAGTTGGCAAAGACTTTTTCCCAGTCTGTAGGCTGTCTCCCTGCTCTCTTGATGGTTTCTTTGGCTTTGCAGAAGCTTGTCAGTTTAATAAGGTCCCATTTGTCTATCTTCTCTCTTAAGTCCTGTGGGTTTCGGGTTTTGTACAGGAATTGGATGCCAGTTCCGATTTCCATGAGAGTATTTCCTTCCTTTTCTAAGGTTCTTATGGTTTGAGGTTTTACATTTAGGTCTCTGATCCATTTGGAGTTAACCTTTGTGCATGGGGATAGATAGGGGTCCTGTTTCAATCTTCTGCATGTGGTCAGCCCGTTTTCCCAGCACCATTTACTGAATAGGTTCTCCTCTCCCCATTGGTAGGTGGTGGGGGCTTTGTCGAAGATGAGTTGGTTGAGAAATTGAGGTTTTGCTTCTGGAATCTCAATTCTGTTCCATTGATCTATATGCCTGTTCCTGTACCAATACCAAGCTGTTTTGATGATTGTAGCTTTATAGTAAAGTTTGAAATCTGGTATTGTGATACCACCTGCTTTGTTTTTTTTGCTGAGGATTGTTCTGGCTATTCTTGGATGTTTGTGTTTCCATATGAATTCCTGTGTTGTTTTTTCTAGGTCTGAGAAGAATGTTGTTGGTAATTTAATGGGTATTGCATTGAATTTGTAGATTGCCTTAGGTAAGATGGACATCTTCACAATGTTGATTCTTCCGATCCATGAGCATGGGATATTTTTCCACTTGTTCATGTCGGCTTTGATTTCTTTGAGCAGTGTTTTGTAATTTTCATTGTAAAGGTCTTTCACGTCTCTGGTTAGGAAGATGCCAAGGTATTTCATTTTTTTTGTGGCTATTGTGAATGGAACTGTGTTTTTTATTTGGGTTTCTGTTTGTTTATTATTGGTGTAGAGAAATGCGATTGTCTTTTGTACATTTATTTTGTATCCTGAGACTTTGCCAAAGGCTTTTATCAATGTAAGGAGGCCTTTGACAGACTCTCTTGGGTTTTCAAGGTACACCATCATATCATCTGCATAGAGAGATAACTTGACTTCCTCTTTTCCTATTTGAATACCTCTGATTGCCTCCTCTTCTCTGATTGCTTTAGCCAGGACTTCCAATACTATGTTGAACAGGAGGGGAGAGAGTGGGCATCCTTGTCTAGTTCCAGTTTTCAGGGGAATTGGTTCCAATTTTTGTCCATTTAGGAGTATGCTGGCTGTGGGTTTCTCGTAGATGGCTTTTACTATTTTGAGGTATGTTCCCCGTATGCCTAGATGTTCAAGGGTTTTTATCAAGAAGGGGTGCTGGATTTTATCAAAAGCTTTTTCTGCATCTAGTGATATGATCATGTGGTTTTTGTTTTGACATCTATTGATGTATTTAATTACATTTATGGTTTTACGAATATTGAACCAGCCTTGCATGCCAGGAATGAAGCCTACTTGGTCATGATGGATGATTTTTGAGATGTATTGCTGAATCCGGTTTGCTAGGATCTTGTTGAGAATTTTAGCATCTATGTTCATCAAAGATATTGGCCTGTAGTTCTCTTT
>NW_006987651.1:0-1677 GCF_000164805.1 Carlito syrichta
TATGGTTTCATTCTGGTTTCTGAATCCATTTTAAATTTTAAATATTTATCTTATTGATTCTAAAATTTATGAAAAAAATCAGATGTTCATGCTTGGGCATACCAACTATTTATAATGACAATGATCATCATAACAGCCTACCTTTACTGATTTTATTATGAGTCCAACTTTAAATGACCTTTAAAATGAGTCAAATTTAATAATAACTCAATAATTGTCTTATTTTATATGAGAGGAAACTGAGAGAAGGTGAAACTTAAATTGCAGGTCCCTGGGTAATAAATGAAGAGCTACTAGCAGGATGAGGCTGTCCAACTCTAGAATTCGTGTTCCTGAGTCACCCATCACACTTCCAGATTGTCTCTAACAAAAGCTATCCATAATTTTTTTGTATAAACTTTTTTTCCAGTTAAAGTTTTGTACATAAAGATAACAGAAGTAGCTCCGATAGGTGTCTTACTTAACAGGTAATTCATAACATCTCTGAATATTACTTTGCCTGCTGATCATCTACAAGGGGTGAAATGCACAGAAATGATATGGAAGACCAGGGGATATTCTCGAGAAATGAATTATATCACCCTTTTTGACTCTGTGTCCCTATAAAATAATTTTACTTCCTAGTGACTTCAGGTACAACTCAAGGGCTGGAGCTAATCACATCTGGGCAGGGGGATGACTTCAGAAACACAAAATCATTGCTTAGATGGCTCAGTATTAAGTTAAGTTCACCTTCCTAGCAATTTTTCTCTGATCTTAGTAGGTCCCACTTGCATCTCACCATGTTCCCCAGTCTCAGGAGAGAAGATTCCCATTCACCTATCTTTGGATGCTGAGTTTTTGCCTGAAGAGCTTTCCTAGAACTCTTTTTATACAAGATAGCAGTTCTGCATGCCCATACCCTTCCATCTTCTCTGAAGAACTGAATTTGGCTTCTAGATATAGGGGCCAAGAACTTGCTGTCTGTTACAAATGTATCCAATTGGTGTTCCTGGATTGCTTGCATAAATATTTGCATCTTACCTGAGGAGTTGATAACAACAACAACAACAACTTCGATTTCTGATTTGATTTTAGTCTCATCCTATGTTTGGATGGACTTTAGTCTTTAGCTGATCCTTTATCATGGAGAGATGGGAGAGACGGGCTTGATAGTTTCCATAATAAGTGTTATTCCAAAGGAGTCAAACACACTTGGTTTTGATCAGTTGCATCTACAAACTCACTTGCTGAAGGACCTTGGCAAACTCTGAATCTTAGTTACTTTATCCTTAAAACAAGTATAATAATACCTTTGAGGGCTGCTTCGAAGTTGACATGCTGGTGATTGGAGGTGAATACCCCATCATAGCAGTCCTAGACCTTTCCCCACAGTCCCTGTTTCTCCTGGCCCAACCCGGACCATTGGCAACTGAGCTCCTGAGTGCTCTGTAGAATGAAACTTCCCAGCCTAGCCCTGGGATTTGGAATCGAAATCCATGGGACACAAAAATTCATGCCATATGACACAGTCATAAGGCTCATCTTAATGAAACTATCAACGTGAAAAACTAACCGAATAAAACAAATAATTCACAGGTATTGCCTCTTTTCAAAATGTTGTGGCCTGAACTGAAGCTCAAAGTACTGGCTGGGAAAAAAAAAAAAAAAAAAAAAAAAAAAAAAAAAAAAAAAAAA
>NW_006987652.1:0-13342 GCF_000164805.1 Carlito syrichta
TGCCCAGGCTGCTCTCAAACCCTTGAGCTCAAGCAACCCTCTCGCCTCGGCCTCCAAAGTTCTGGGATTACAGTCTTGAGCCACTGCGCCCAGCCAACCTTAAGATTTCATAAGTCATTTAAGATTACAGCGTTCTGCGGACTCAGTGGCTCAGCCTGTAATCCCGCGCCTTTGGGAGGCTGAGGTGAGTGGATTGTCCAAGGCTGCGGGTTCGAGACCCGCCTGGGCAGGCAAGACCACATCTCTACAATAAAATCAAAAAATTAACTGAGCGTGGTAGCGTGCACCTGTAATTCCAGCTACTTGGAAGGCTGAGGCGGAAGGATCGCCGGAGCCCGGCAGGTCGAGGCTGCGGGGGCCGGGAGCGGCCACTGTACTCCAGTCTGGGTGACAGAGTGAGACTTCAACTAAAAAAAATAAAAGAAAAAAAAGATTACAGAGTTCTAATTTTTTTTCCTTGATACTAGGCATGGAAAAAGGCTTAAGATGATTCTTAAAAGTAATTATACTGGCAGAAATGAGGCTAAAGTTTCTGGAACCCTAAAGAATCCACAGAAGAGCAGAATTAAACTGTGTGCGATGACTCAAACAGAAGTCTAGAAATGATTTCAAAGGATAAGCAAGGAGGAAGGGGAGATGAAGGAACCCCCAAATCACATAAATAATACTGAATTCAAAGTTAGACGGTCTGGCAGGGTGTGGTGGCTCACACCTGTAATCCCAGATCTTTGAGAGGCTGAGGCAGGAGGAGCTTGAGGCCAGGAGTTTGAGACCAGCCTGGGCAACATATCAAGACACTGTCTCTACAAAACAATAAATAAATAAAAATAATGTCTGACAATCAGAAGAGATTTCTTTTCTCTACTTTAATCCAATTCTCTGATTAAAACCCTCCCAACGGCCAGGCTCAGTGGCTCACACCTGTAATCCCAGCACTTTGGGAGGCTGAGGCAAGAGACCAGCCTGGGCAATTTGGTGAGACCTTGTCTCTACAATAAATTTTTTAAAAAATTAGCCAGGCATGGTAGTGAGCACCTGTAGCCCCAGCTGTTCAGGAGGCTGACTCAGAAGGATGGCCTGAGCCCAGTAGGTCGAGGCTGGGGTGGCCGTGAGCATGCCCCTGCACTCCAGCCTGGGTGACAGAGTGAGACTGACTCAAAAAAAAAAAAAAAAAATTAAGAAACTAACCAACAAAAAATACCTTTCTGGGGCTTCCCAGTGCTCCCAGAAGGAAATACAAACACGCCCCTGGGAACGACAGTCTGGCCCCTGCCAGCCTCTCCTCCCTGCCAGTCTTCTATCCTGTCTTGGATGCTGAGCATTAGACAGACATGCAGGTGCTCTCACGTGCTCTGACCCATGCCTCGGCTCAACCAGACCAGCTTTGTATCCACCCCTTTCTCTGGGGGTAAATGTTCCTTCTTCACCTGCTCCACGGCGTCATTGGCCAGGACTGTGCCGGCATTTGTCTCGCCATGTGCTTGCTCCCTCTCTCATCCTTGTGATTAGAGGTGCTTGGCACAGACTAAGAGTGCTGAAAAATGCTGACTGGACGAACAATAGACATTAAGATACATGCTGAGTCGGGCTCGGTGGCTCAGCCTGTATTCCCGCGCTTGGGGAGGCTGAGGTGAGTGAATTGCCTGAGCCCGCAGGTTCAAGATCCACCTGGGCAACTTGGCGAGACCTCATCTCTACAATAAATAAAAAAATCAGCCGGGCGGGGTAGCGCGCACCTGTAATTCCGGCTACTCGGAAGGCTGAGGCGGAAGGATCGCCGGGCCCGGCGGGTCGAGGCTGCGGTGGCCGGGAGCGGCCACTGCACTCCGGTCTGGGCGACCGAGTGAGACTCCGACTCAAAAAAAAGAAAAAATATACATGCTGGAATCGTGTGAGCTGGGACAGCGGAAACGCCCATTCTTGCGAGGTTGAGAATGCCTCTTCAGAGGCAACTCTTCTCCAGAGCCGGGGACACACGAGGGCCATGATGCCTGCTCCTGGTCACCTGGCGATCGTCACTTGAGTTGTTGGGCTTTTATTTGTGGGCAAGGACCTCATCCCATATCGGCCTCCAGAAATCTGAGACTCTTTTGTTGTGGAAGAACAGAATGATTTCTGCCCGAGCTGGATACCAGTTTGACTGGACTTTCACTGTTCACACTTCACCTGCTCAAATACGGCCATCTCTTCTGCTTGTCTAACTTTACTTTCATTTATTTATCATTTTGTGGAGACGGGGTCTTGATCCACTTAGTTTGCCACTTACTTTGAGCAGAAATAGCGCTCCATCTGATCAGAATGGACAGAATTCTGGTTTTCAACGAAGACTATGTTCATAGGTACTTTTTGATTATGCAGAGCCTGTATTTAACCTATTGAAGTCCACATCCTTTACTTTTCTTCTTATTCCTTCTGCTGTCCAATTTCTTCACCTTTTAAGCATTCTGTCACATTCATGGGTGATGGAGAGAATGAATAAGGAAAAGACTAAGGCCGGGCTCGGTGGCTCAGCCTGTCATCCCAGCACTTTGGGAGGCTGAAGTGAGTGGATTGCCTGAGCCCGTGGGTTCAAGACCAGCCCAGGCAACTTGGCAAGAACTCTTCTCTACAATAAATCAAATATTAGCTGGGCGTGGTAGCGCGCGCCTGTAGATACAGCTACTTGGAGGCTGAGGTGGAAGGATTCCCAGAGCCCAGCAGTTCAATGCTCATCTCAAAAAAAAAAAAAAAAAGGAAAGAAAAGAAAAAATTAATTTTTATAGATTTTTTGGAGTAGGAATTTTCATTAGACATTTCCCTAAATAGTATGTGCTTTCCTAAAATTTAATATCAGAGGTATATTTGTGTACTTCTGAAAGTCACATTATTTTGTAGAGAAAATAAATTACACCGAGCTCGGTGGCTCAGCCTGTAATCCCAGTGTTTTGGGAGGGTGAGGTGAGTGGATTGCCTGAGTCCGCAGGTTTGAGACCAGCATGGGCAACATGGTGAGACCTCATTTCTACAATAAAATTTTTAAAAATTAGCCGGGTGTTGTAGTGCACGCCTGTAGTTCCAGCTCCTTGGAAGGCAGAGGCAGAAGCACCAGAGCCCAGCAGGTTGAGGCTGTGGTGGCCCGGAGCATGCAACTGCACTCCAGTATGGGTGACAGAGTGAGACTCCAACTCAAAAAAAAAAAAAAGAAAAGAAAATAAATTACTCTCCATTCCATCCAAATATTGTTTACATAGAAAAATATTCCACGCCTTTGGGAGGCTGAGGTGAGTGGATTGTCTGAGCCCGCGGGTTCGAGACCCGCCTGGGCGGCGAGACCTCATCTCTACAATAAATCAAAAAATCAGTTGGGCGTGGTAGCGCATGCCTGTAATTACGGCTACTTGGAAGGCTGAGGCGGAAGGATCGCCAGAGCCCAGCAGGCGAGGCTGCGGTGGCCGGGAGCGGCCACTGCACTCCAGTCTGGATGACAGAGTGAGACTCCAACTCAAAAAAAAAAAGAAAAATATTTACAGAGCATTAAAATAAAATTCCTCGCATTACTGACTTGTTTTTTTCTATTTTTGTTGTTGTTGCTTTTGTTTTAGCTTATGGACAGTTAGAAATAAAACTCACAAATTTTATCTTAAATATTTCAATAACTGGAAATAATTTATGCCAAAGAATCTACTCTTTCAGTGATGCATGCATGAGTTAAAATTTTAAATATTTGCTGCACATCTGCTTCTGAGCCAATCCAGGCTATCTTTCTAAAGCACAGGTTTTTAAAATTGTGCATGAATTTTTTTTTTTTTAATTTTTTGATTTATTGTTGAGATGAGGTCTTGCTGCCCAGGCGGGTCTCAAACCCGTGGGCTCAGGCAATCCACTCACCTCAGCCTCCCAAAGGCGTGGGATTACAGGCTGAGCCACTGAGCCCGGCTTCTAAATACATTATAAAGGGCCAGTGTGATGTGCACCTGGAATCTCAGTTACTTGGAAGGCTGAGGTGGGAGGATAGCTTGGGCCCAGGAATTCAAGCCCAACCTGGGCAACATAGTGAGACCCCCATCTCTAAAAAAAGAAAAAAATCGTAGAGCCAAATGTAAAACATAAAATATAAAACTTTGGAAGAAAATATAGGAGAAAATGTATTATGCAAAGAATTTTTAGATATAATACCAAGAGCATGATTCTTTTAGAAAACTAATAAATTGGGCCTCAAATTTAAAACTTATATTCCTTTTTTTTTTTTTTTTTTTGAGTTAGAATCTCACCCTGTCACTTAGGCTAGAGTGCAGTGGCACGCTCACGGCCACAGCAGTCTCGACCTGCTGGGTTCACGCTATCCTTCTGCCTCAGCTTTCCAAGTAACTAGAACTATAGGTGTGAACCATCACACCCACCTAATTTTTTTTTCATGATTAATTGTAGAGATGAGGTCTCGCCAAGTTGCCCAGGCTGGTCTCAAACCCTGGGCTCAGGCAATTCTCTCACCTTGGCCTCCCAAAGTGCTGGGATTATAGGCGTGAGCCACCATTCCCAGCCCAAAAGCTTATATTCTTTTTTAAAAAAAGCCATTAAGAGAATGAAAAGACCAGTCACAAACTAGGAGAAAATATTTGCAAATCACATACTTGTATCCAGAATATACAAATAACTCACAAAATTTTCAGCAGTAAGAGAACAACCAATGTCCCCTAAAAAATAAGCAAAAAAATTTGAAAAGATACTTCACCAAAGATGTATGAATGTCAAATATACAGAAAGATGTTAAACATCATTAGTCAGTAGACTAATGCAAGATAAATGCAAATTAAATTCACAATGAGATACAACTACACACCCATTACAATAGCTAAATTTATTTATTTATTTTTTTTGTTTGTTTGTTTTTTTTTTTTTTTTGAGTCAGAGTCTCACTCCGTCACCCAGACTGGAGTGCAGTGGCCGCTCTCAGCCACCGCTGCCTCGACCTGCTGGGCTTCGGTGGTCCTTCTGCCTCAGTCTTCCAAGTAGCTGGAACTACGGGCGCGCGCTACCACGCCCAGCTAAGAGTTGTACCTTTTAAGGTGGGTAAATTGCATATGTGAACTATATATATATCAAAAAGGCTGTAATACAAAGTGGAGGGAAAGTTTGACTACAAAGAGGTAACACAAGGGAATTCTTTTTTTCAGGGTGATGGAACTTGATTATTGTGGTGTTATATAATCCTATTCATTTGTCAAAAACTCATAGAACTGCACACCAAAAAAAAGTAAATTATACACTATATAAATTTTAAAGACTTTTAAAAGTTCAACAGAGAAGTTAAGCTTAAAGAAATAGTGCTGGGGAAATTTATTAGTTATTAAGGAGAAAAGGTAAGAGGCTGAACTTGCACTATCTCACAAAATGTATTTTAGGAGGATTAAAAACTGAATTTTTTTTGTTTTTTTTTTTGAGTCGGAGTCTCACTCTGTCACCCAGACTGGAATTCAGTGGCCGCTCCTGGCCACCGCAGCCTCAACCTGCTGGGCTCTGGCGAACCTTCCGCCTCAGCCTTCCAAATAGCTGTAACTACAGGTGTGTGCTAACACACCCGGCTAAATTTTTTTATTTATTGTAGAGATGAGGTCTCGCCAAGTTGCCTAGGCGGGTCTCGAACCCACGGGCTCAGGCAAACCACTCACCTCAGCCTCCTAAAGCACAGGATTATAGGCTGAGCCACCAAGCTCGGCTAAAAACTGAATATTTTTAAGTCATAAGAAAAATGAAGAAATAGAGATGAATTAAGACTGTGGAGCAGGGAAGCTTTCTAAAATTATAAATATGAAAAAATGCTGAATGAAAAGATTCATGGGTTTAGCTACATAAGAATGTGGAAATCTGGACATCAGAGTGCTTTCAAAGTAAGTAAACTGGGAAAATATGTTTTCAACAAATATGACAGGCAAGTGCCTTTACTACAGAAAGAGCTTCTACAAATCAATAAAGAAATCAAATTGAGAAAGAAAACAGCACAGTAATTCCCATTTAAGTTTGCAGTTTTTATTTCTGTCTTCCCTGCTATGCTGTGACTTCATGTGCTTTACAGTTTAAAGAAGATTGAAAGAGGGAAAATGTAAGCTGCACAGTCGAATTTCAAAAAATGCTTGAATTGTCTTCCCACTTTAACTATAGAGTTATGGTTTTTCTTTCTAAAGTTCTTAATGACAAGTTTTTGTTTTAAATGCTATTACTAACTTTTGTCAAGTACACACCAGGAGAAGCCAAGGCCAAGCCCAAGATCTACCAGATTTGGCCAGTAAAGACACAGGAAGCCTCTTCCTTCCTTCCTTCCTTCCCTTCTAGTTGGAGTCTCACTCCATCACCCAGGTCAGAGTTCATTGACACACCACCCCAGCGTAGACCTGCTGGGCTCCAGCAGTCCTTCCACCTCAGTCTTCCAAGTAGCCAGAACTACAGGTGTGTGGTACCACACCTGGCTAATTTTTTATTTATTGTAGAGACAAGGTCTCACCAAGTTGCCCGGGCCGGTCTCAAATCTGCAGACGCAGGCAACCCACTCACCTCGGCCTCCAAAGTGTTGGGATTACAGGCTGAGCCACTGAGCCTGGCCTTTTTTTTTTAAGCTTGAGATGGTTTATTGCTTATATAGACAGCAAAGAAAGAATAGCAGAGGCACCAGCTTCCCTTGGTCCTTGTTCCACATACCACAAGGAACAACAAGGAAACAAAGGGCAAGGTGATTGCCAAGCAAGTTGTACACTCTGTTCCACTGTCGCAGGTCAGACTTCAGCTCAAGTCCGTCCCACGTGACTATGTGGATCGCTCCAAGGTGCAGGGTCCCAGAGCATCATGGCATGCTGTCCCCCTGCATCTCATTAGCTACCTTCCTACCAGAGCCCCTCATGCCTTCTTAGCTGCAATAATGCTTTCTTTGCTTTCCCGCTTTGCTGTTTGTGAAGTAAAGTTGTGTGGTCCATCTGCGCAGAACTCCCTGCCTATTCTCCTCCGTTGACTGCCTTTTCCCAAATTATCTAACGTTTGCCACTATGTTGCTAGGAATAAGAAGAACAATATTTCCCATGATTCTGTGAGGGCCATTCTGCTGTCTTGACCTTTATGTACACCTGGGAGGCCCAAGATGGCCTCTGGCACACATTTGGCAGTTGGTGATGGCTGTCAGTTGAGGCATGCGGGTTCTGCGTCATGAAGCCTCTCGTCTCCAGAAAGCTAGACAGTAACTTCACACATCAGTAAGGGTGGCATTCCCTCACTGATGTGTGAACAAAGAGAACAAAGGCAGAAGCACAAGGCCTCCTAAGGCTTAGTTCAGAAGTCACACAACTTTACTTCTGTCCTATTCTTTCATTAAAGCATGTGACAAGTACAACCCAGATTCCAAGTATGAGGAATAAGCTTCTTCTCTTGATAGGAGGAGTTACAAAAGGGTGTACTCTTGGTTCAGTCTGTAATCCCAGCACTTTGGGAGGCTGAGGCGAGAGGATTGCCTGAGCCCAGGGGTTCAAGACCATCCTGGGCAATTTGGTGAGATCTTATCTCTACAATAAGTCAAAAATTAAGCCAGTGTAGCACGTGCCTGTAGTTCCAGCTACTTGGAAAGCTGAGGCGGAAGGTTCCCCTGAGCCCAACAGGTCGAGGCTGCAGTAGCCATGTGCAGCATGCCACTGCACTCCAGCCCGAGCTACAGAGTGAGACTCTGACTCGGAAAAAAAAAGAAAAAAGAGTGTACTCATGTTTCTCAATCTACCACAATGCAAAAAGAGAAAAAATTGGCTAAACTGCTTGAAATGAATAGGTTCATTGAAGCCCAAATAAACTATGACTTTTCATTCAGGTAAGTAAGAATGCCAATAGAGCCGGGCTCGGTGGCTGAGCCTGTAATCCCGCGCCTTTGGGAGGCTGAGGTGAGTGGATGGCCTGAGCCCGCGGGTTCGAGACCCGCCTGGGCAGCGAGACCTCATCTCTACAATAAATCAAAAAATCAGCCGGGCGTGGTAGCGCAGGCCTGTCATTCCGGCTACTGGGAAGGCTGAGGCGGAAGGATCGCCGGAGCCCAGCGGGTCGAGGCTGCGGTGGCCGGGAGCAGCCACTGCACTCCAGTCTGGGCCACAGAGTGAGACTCCAACTCAAAAAAAAAAAGGAATGCCAATAGGCTACAAATCTTCAGTTCAAGCCACCAAAGTAAAATCACTGTAACACTAACAGGTCACAAGAATAGAAAATTAAGGAAATAATCAAAACTCATCATAGGCCCAGAAGGTATTTGCAAGAGGAAGTGAACGTACTAAGCCTCATATCTGACAAGGTGCTTCCAAATCTCAGAGGGTTATGCCAATTTGATTCCAAGCCTCTTTAGTTAATAGTAGAATGGAGAATACTGATCAAAGATTTTGTTATTTAAAAGGGAATTTGCAGGCTGGGTTCAGTGGCTCAGCCTGTCATCCCAGCACTTTGGGAGGCCGAGGCAAGCGGATTGCCTGAGCCTGTGGGTTTGAGACCCACCTGGGCAACTCGGGAGACCTCATCTCTACAATAAATCACAAAAACTAGCCGGGCGTGGTAGTGCGCTCCTGTAGTTCTGGCTACTTGGAAGGCTGAAGCAGAAGGATCGCTGGAGCCCAGCGGGTCGACGCTGGGGTGGTTGTGAGTGTGCCACTGCACACCAGCCTGGGTGACAGAGTGAGACTCCAACTAAAAAATAAATAAATAAGCCGGGCTCGTTAGCTCAGCCTGTAATTCCGTGATTTGGGAGGCTGAGGTGAGTGGATTGCCTGAGTCCACGGGTTCAAGACCCGCCTGGGCAACTTGGCAAACCCTCATCTCTACCATAAATCAAAAAATTAGACGGGCGTGGTAGCGCGTGCCTGTAGTTCCAGGTACTTGGAAAGCTGAGACGAAAGGATCACCGGAGCCCAGCAGGTCGAGGCTGCGGTGGCCAGGAGCGGCCACTGCACTCCAGTCTGGGTGACAGAGTGAGACTCCAACTCAAAAAATAAATAAATAAATAAATACATTTTTAAAAGAGAATTTGCAAATTAGCTCTCTTAAGTAATCATTAGTTGGCCAACACTCAGTGGCAGGAGTTTGCATTTTTATTAGCATCTACCTTGCATAACTGATGAAAGTTAAATGAAATCATTAAAGGTAACGTGCCTAGTGAATTTTGCCATAAATATATAGGTGCACGTTAAGGCCAAGACAGCAGAGTGGCACTCAGCCAACTTACAGAATCATGGGAAATAGTAAACGGTTGTTGTTTTAAGCCATTAAATTGTGGGGTGATTTATTACACAGCTATATATATATATATATATATATATATATGTGCTACCATTGTTTTATTCAAAACTTCACCAAAAATTTACATTATTCAATGTCAGGCATTCTATTAGGTACTCTTTTAATACATTTCTATGGTCAAAATTGGCGCTTGATAAACTTGTTTTGCAAACTTACCAAGCTGAAGTTATCATTGCCATATTCAGTGGGGTAAAACTTTGGAATGTCCATTGTCTATTTGTCCATATGGCGAAAGCTGATTTAGCACAACTGTAACAGCTACTGCTGTGTAGCACATAACCACAAAAGCTTGGTGTCCCTGAACCAAAGCATTTATGTGGCTCGCGGGTCTGTGAGGCGGTCGGGCAACTCTACCGCGGCCAGTAGCGCCTGGCTGGCTCTGCTTCACACTACAAGTCTATTGGGCAGGAACAGCTCTGCCCAATAAGGAGCTATTCTGAGGCCCAGACTGTTAATATCTGGAGAATGAAGCTGTTGGGGACTTTTATTTTCTGTCTTAACAGGTTTTTATCATTTGAATTTCTTTTTTGTTGTTGTTTTTATTTGTTTGCTTGTTTTTGACTTGGAGTCTCACTCTGTTGCCCAGGTTGGAGTGCACGAGCACGCTCCCGGCCACCGCAGTCTCGACCTGCTGGGCTCTGGTGCTACAGATGCACGCTACCATGCCTGGTTAATTTTTGATTTATTGTAGAGACTAGGTGTCGCCACGTTACCCAGGTGGGTCTCGAACCCGTGGGCTCAGGCAATCCTCTTGCCTTGGTTTCCCAAAGTGCTGGGATTACAGGCTGAGCCACCAAGGCCAGCCTTTTTTTTTTTTTTCTTTTTGAGTTTGGGTGTCACTCTCTCGCCCAGGCTGGAGTGCCGTGGCACGCTCACGGCCACCCCAGCATTAACCTGCTGGGCTCCGGCGATCCTTCCGCCTCAGCCTTCCAAGAAGCCGGAACTACAGGTGCGTGCTACCATGCCTGGCTAATTTTTTAAATTTTTTATTGTAGAGTTGAGGTCTCACCAAGTTTCCTGGGCTGACCTCGAACCTGGGGGCTCAGGCAGTCCACTAGCCTCGGCCTCCCAAAGTGCCACTGAGCCCAACCCTGAATTTTAAAAATAAAGCTCCACCTTTGCAATCCACCAAAAAGTAAGTATAAATTAAAAGGAGGAGAGTATAAAACACGAAGCAAGTATCTGAGGCAACTCTTCCTAACTCACCCTTATTAGCAGAGGTTTTGTAATAAGCCATGTTTTGCGAGAAATCTACAGAGCCCATGTTGCCACATCCTCCAAGCCCTATGTTCAGGATTCTCCCGAGGTTCACTAGTTAGCTAGTTAGTAAAGCTCTGATTGCAGGTGATATCTACTTATCTACTTTTTTCCCCTGTGGCATTCTCTTAAAATGCGGTATGATGAGATTCCCTGTTCCTCCAACCCTCAACAAGATGTTCAGAGCACTGAGTTCTGGCTTATACGTCTACATATGTAGTTGAACCCAACTGTTACTCTTCTAACCAACATGTCAGCATCAAAACTCTGATCTGACCAGGCTCAGTGGCTCAGCCTGTAATCCTGCACCTTGGGAAGCTGAGGTGAGTGGATTGCCTGAGCCCGCGGGTTCGAGACCCGCCTGGGCAACTTGGCGAGACCTCATCTCTACAACAAATCAAAAACTAGCCGGGCATGGTAGCGCGCGCCTGTAGTTCCAGCTACTTGGAAGGCTGAAGCGGAAGGATCGCCAGAGCCCAGCAGGTCGAGGCTGTGGTGGCCGGGAGCAGCCATTGCACTCCAGTCTGGGGGACAGAGTGAGACTCTGACTCAAAAAAAAAAAAAAAAAAACAAAAAACTCTGACCTGGACATTAAGGTCTCCTCCACTAGGATTACTGTGTAGGGAAGAAAAGATATCTTTTCTCTCCCATCTCAGGTTCATGGCTCAGGATCCTAAGATAAGAGACAGGTTAACACGAGATAATCCTCCTAATTTATTTCGTGTAAGTTTTACATGACACAGCAGCCTTCATAAGGAAAGGAAGACCCAAAGAAACAGGGAAACTGTCTATTTTTTATGATTAGATTTGATGAGGAGTGCACAGTCATGCAGGAGGACGATCGGATAAAAGGGATTATGATTATGATCTCATGGTAATAAACCAGGGAGACTCAGCAAGAACTGCTACCCTGTGTCTTCAGAGATAAGGACATTTCTTTCCTCCACGTTGGGTGGGCGCCTCTCACATAGTGTCTTGTGACCTACTACTGGGAAAATCAGCCTGGTATGGTGGCCTGCTTTAGGGGAGAAGGGGTCAGGGGAAGGTGAGAGTAACCCTCTTGCCTCTGCTGTTTGCTCAAATGCCAAGATGTCGCATTTTGGGGTAGCATGTCCTGAACCCCATCAATTATGTTATGTCTTTCTCATTTAAGTTAAACAACACCAGCAACATAGCAAATGTATGGAACTGGACCTTGTGATAGCAATTGCACCACCTAAAATTTCAGCGATTTCCAGATTTAAAGCAATGATGTAAGTAATCTTCCTTTGCTTATAATCCCCATGCTATAATACAATTATTATATTATAATATAATTAATTCAAACAACAGTAGGCTATACTATTATATCTCAGTGCACATATACGAGTATGTACTGTTATGCACACACATTGTTTGAATGACTGTTTCTTGTACATACTGTTAGCTAGTATGTACTGTTATACTGTTATACACACACACTGTTATACGCAGTTTTATTTTTCCTCTAATTTGATCCTGAGGTCTCTCTCTGAAGAGTGGCTATGCACTCTAGCCCTGCCTGGATGGGGCTTCAGGAAAGGTGGTCATGGCTGTCTACAGGGTGCCCTCCATGGGATGTGCACACAGGTGGACAGCCTGATGCCTAAGTGTTTGATCATGACCAGATGCCCCTCTCACAGGAAACTTGTTTATACTGGCAGATGACCTTGTCTCTGTTGTCTGATTTGTGTCCAGTCTGTTCCTACCACAACAGCCACTGTCCAGGAGACTCCTGGCCAGGAGGCGAGTGAAGTTCAGGTTGCATCGGTCAGGTGAGAGTCAAAGGAGGCAGCCCAGCAAAGCCCATGAAATAACAGAAGTGAGCCGGGCTCGGTGGCTCAGCCTGTAATCCCCGCCTTTGGGAGGCTGAGGTGAGTGGATGGCCTGAGCCCGCGGGTTTGAGACCCGCCTGGGCAGCAAGACCTCATCTCTACAATAAATCAAAAAATCAGCCGGGCGTGGTAGCGCGTGCCTGTAATTCCGGCTACTTGGAAGGCTGAGGCGGAAGGATCACCGGAGCCCAGCAGGCGAGGCTGCAGTGGCCAGGAGCAGCCACTGCACTCCAGTCTGGGCGACCGAGTGAGACTCCAACTCAAAAAAAAAAGAAATAACAGAAGTGGTGTGTTGCTTACTGGCTCCAGAGAGAAGAGGCCAATGGAAAGCGGCGAACCACTTAGGCACACTTGCTCAACTATATGTAGGGAGGAAGACAGAGAGAGAGAGAGAGCAAGGGGCCTGTAGGCCAAAGCCTTTACTGGAGTCAGGGTGTCACTCAAACAGGTTTCCCTGAAGGAATTCACATTGGCAGGCTCAGAGCAAGCACAAGTTCCACGGGGTCACACCATGACTGCAAAGTGGTCGCTGCAGTGTATCCGTGGAGTGCATGCAGGGTGTGGGAGTCTGAGGAGAGTCAAGTTGATTGATCTGTGCCTAGATGTCCATAAGGAGGTGGTCACCAGGACACAGCTACATTGGGCAGACATCTGGATCGGCTGACCACCTTGTGGTACTGGGGTCGGGGGGTGGGGTGCGGAACCGGAAACAGTGGTGGATCCCTTCTTCTGGTCTTAGAAAGTCCAACTTATTCATTCAAAATGGAGACTGGGGCAACATAAAATGATAAGAATCCACTACACATACACCCATGAGATATTTACCATGTTAATGATAAGGGACACAGATCATTAAAGTCTATTTTATTTTATTTTTTTGAGTTGGAGTCTCACCCTGTCGCCCAGACTGGAGTGCAGTGGCCGCTCCCGGCCACCGCAGCCTCGAC
>NW_006987652.1:13522-14528 GCF_000164805.1 Carlito syrichta
AGCCCGGCTAAAGTCTATTTTAAATGTAAGCTTTTGGGCCAGGCGCGGTGGCTCAAGCCTGTAATCACAGCACTTTGGGAGGCCAAGATGAGGGGATTGCCTGAGTCTACAGGTTTGAAAACAGCCCGGGGTACTTTGGTGAGACCTCATCTCTATGGTAAATCAAAAAATTAGCCAGATGTGGTAGTGCACACCTGTAGTTCCAGCTACTTGGAAGCCTGAAGGGAAGTATCGCCTGAGCCCAGCAGGTTGAGGCTGTGGTGGCCATAAGCGGCCACTGCACTCCAGCCTGGGGGAGAGTGAGACTCCAACTCAAAAAAAAAAGTAAACTTTTTACTAGGATATTGTTTGAATGACTGTTTCTTGTATCTTAGGTGCCCTGAGGCTAATGGCATTTGCTCTTTCGCACAATGGGGTATCCTTTAGTAAGACATTAAAGTTTAAATACCAGCCCGGCTTGGTGGCTCAGCCTGTAATCCCAGCACTTTGGGAGGCTGAGGTGAGTCGACTGCCTGTGCCCACGGGTTCGAGACCCGCCTGGGCAACTTGGCAAGACCTCATCTCTACAATCAGTCAAAAAATTAGCCGGGCGTGGTCGTGCGCGCCTGTCGTTCCAGCTACTTGGAAGGCTGAGGCGGAAGGATCGCCGGAGCCCAGCAGGTCGAGGCTGCGATGACCAGGAGCGGCCACTGCACTCCGGTCTGGGTGACAGAGTGAGACGCCAACTCAAAAACAAACAAACAAACAAACAAAAAACAACAACAACAAAAAAAACCCAGAAAAAAAAAGCTTAAATACCACATTTAAAATTATGAAGAACAAGCAAATTTAAAAATCTTAAGGGCACCTTTCCCTCTTAAGAACCTAGAAGCCGGGCTCGGTGGCTCAGCCTGTCATCCCGTGCCTTTGGGAGGCTGAGGTGAGTGGATTGCCTGAGCCCGCGGGTTCGGGACCCGCCTGGGCAGCGAGACCTCATCTCTACAATAAATCAAAAATTAGCCGGGGC
>NW_006987652.1:15300-18543 GCF_000164805.1 Carlito syrichta
CCAGGCGGGTCTCGAACCTGCAGGCTCAGGCAATCCACTCACCTCAGTCTCCCAAAGCACTGGGATTACAGGCTAAGCCACCAAGCCTGGCTAAATCTTGCTTTCAAAAAAAGAATTTAGATCTCTGTCAAGAGCCCAGATCACATCAACAATGAAAATGCTGGTAGGATTAACAAACTCTACCTGTTACTGGTTCTGGTCAGATGTACTTAGGAAAACCTCTACATGTGTGCCTGTGGGGAGAATTTAATGACAAGATACAATAAATGTTGGTCCAGCTTCCCTGTATGAGTATATGGTGGGGATCCCAGCTTGAACTTCAAGTTCTGGAATTTTATTGACAATCCCCACCCTCCCCTGCCAATGGATTGCCAAGAGTCCCTGGGGAGCTTGGCTTAGAAAAAATTAAGTCTCCCAAAAATGCCCAGACCTATTGGTTGGAACAATGTAATTTTCCACTTCTTCGAATTCAGTGTAGTTAATGGCGTGTGTCTTCTACAAAACACGGGTGTAAAAAAGAAAGTTCTACTTTCTTCAGTAGAGCTTTTATTTGCCTATTTGTCTCTGTGTTGCTGTAACTGAGAATTTCCATTTCAACTATTGATAAATGATTTTAAGCCATTTTCTCTCTTGGCCCACACTTTTTTTTTTTTTTTTTGAGTTGGAGTCTCACTCTGTTGCCCAGACTGGAGTGCAGTGGCCGCTTCCGGCCACTGCAGCCTCGACCTGCTGGGCTCCGGCAATCCTTCCTCCTCAGCCTTCCAAGTAGCTAGAATTACAGGCATGCGCTACCACGCCCGGCTGATTTTTTGATTTATTGTAGAGATGAGGTCTCGCCGCCTAGGCGGGTCTCAAACCCACGGGCTCAGGCAATCCACTCATCTTAGCCTCCCAAAGGCGCGGGATTACAGGCTGAGCCACCGAGCCCGGCTCTTGGCCTACACTTTAAAGATTTTCTTTTCTGTTCTAATCTACTTGTGCACTTGCTTTAGAAATTCCAGAGGCTTTTCCAGATGCTGGTCTTGGAATAAGAAGTGCAGAGACCCCTCAGCAGTATTCTCCATTGTTTAGAGGGGGTTAGTCTGCATTGTGGTGGAGGCTTTGTTGAAGATGAGTTGGTTGAGAAATTGAGGTTTTGCTTCTGGAATCTCTATCCTGTTTCATTAGTCTATATGCCTGTTCTTGTACCAATAACCAGGCTGTTTTGAATTGTAGGTTTATAGTAAAGGCGGACCTTTAACAATTATCACAATATTATAAGAAAAGAATTAACAGTAGCAGAAAACTGTGGAGGAGGAAGGTTCTGGGGGGGTGGGATTGGCAGTTGTTGGAATCTGTGGGGGGGGTAGGTATGGGGGAAGGGCAAAACCTCATCAACAAAGGTACCTGCATAAAAAACATTTGAACACCTAAGCCCGAATTGTACCCACATCTTTAAAATAAAACATCAAAAGTAAAAAAAAAAATCTGCATTGTGGTTACAATCAGGAAGGGATCTGCAGCTCTCCAGGTGGACAACAGTTTAGGATAACCATCAAAGCAAGTCCAGTTTCTTGTGCCACCCCTAGATACTCCTTGTTCCATTCTCTCCCCTTAGATCCCCTATCCTCAACCTAAAATAAAAAAAAATTTTTTGAGGCATGAGCCTAGCCATTTCCCCACCTGTTGCCTTTTGGAATAAAGTCACCTGCATTCATTTTGGCCTGCAAGCAATGAGCAGAAGAACTCACTATCAGCAACATTGCCAAAAGACTAGAAATTCTTGTAGACCCTGGGACAGAAAATGGGTCCTTGGCGGACCTCGTTTCCTGGTATTTTAGCTTACTGACTTAATCCTGTATTCTATCCTTTCAGTTTGTTCTTTTAATTCTGGAATATGGTGCTTACTTTGTCATCTAACTACTAGAAAGTACTTTTGAAGTGTAATACTATTCAGAGACACAGACCAGAAGAAGGCATTACACACATGACTTCCTGTTTATAGATTTGCAAAATACGATGGGAGCCTGATCAATGGGGCCAGAATGTCATATACCTAAACCTGCACTCACTCAAAGTGACTGCACTAGTGTATTGGCTAGCTTGCTTCAATGTCTGAATCAGAGGAAAATATTTTGGTGTATTCACATGCAGGCAAGGAATCTGATCGACAATAGATGGATGCAATTGTTGATGTTTATTGGGAAAGAAGTGTTAATACTCATGAAGATGATTTCATTCAAAATTTAATACTGGAATGCTGAAATTTTTATTTTTTTAATTTTTCATTTGTATTTATTTATTTATTTTTTTGAGTTAGAGTCTCACTCTGTCACCTAGACTGGAGTGCAATGGCCGCTCCCGGCCACTGCAGCCTCGACCTGCTGGGGTCTGGCGATCCTTCCGCCTCAGCCTTCCAAGTAGCTGGAACTACAGGCACGTGCTACCACGCTGGGCTCATTTTTTATTTATTGTAGAGATGAGGTCTCGCCAAGTTGCCCAGGCTAGTCTCAAACCCCTGAGCTCAGACAATCCTCTCGCGTCAGCCTCCCAAAGTGCTAGGATTACAGATTTGAGCCACCCCCGCACCCAGCGATTTCTTAAAATCAAACAACAGTGAAGTTTTCTGCATCAATCTACTCTTCCTTTCACGAAAGATTCCTCTGCAGCATGTTTGATAGCATTTTACCCACAGTAGAATTTCTTTCAAAATTTGTCAATCCTCTCAAACCCTTTTGCTGCTTTATCTTTGAAGCTTATGTAAGACGCTAAATCCTTTGCTGTCTTTTCAACCACATCACAGCATTTCACGGTGTAGAAACCATGTGTTTGCTTGTCCCTAAGAAGCCACTCCTTATTGGTTCTAGTTTTATAATAAGGTCACAGCAATTCAGTCTCACCTCCAGGCTCGGCTTCAAATCCGAGTTCTCTCACTATCTCCACCCATCTACAGTTACTTCCTCCTCCAATCTTAAACCCCTCAAAGTCATCCATGAGAGCTGAATCAGTTTCTTCTGATGTTGCTATTTTGACCTCCTTCCATGAATCATGAATGTTCTTAATGGCATCTAGAATGGTAAATTCTTCCCAGAAGGCTTTCAATTTGCTTTGTCCAGATCCATCAGAGAAATCACTATCTATGGCTTTATAAAACATACTACTTAAATCATAAGACTCAAGCCGGGCTCGGTGGCTCAGCCTGTAATCCCGCGCCTTTGGGAGGCTGAGGTGAATGGATTGCCTGAGCCCGCGGGTTCGAGACCC
>NW_006987652.1:18604-20918 GCF_000164805.1 Carlito syrichta
CCTCGACCTGCTGGGCTCCGGCAATCCTTCTGCCTCAGCCTTCCGAGTAGCTGGAACTACGGGCATGTGCTACCACTCCCGGTTGATTTTTTGATTTATTGTAGAGATGAGGTCTCACTGCCCAGGCGGGTCTCGAACCCACGGCCTCAGGCAATCCACTCACCTCAGCCTCCCAAAGGTGCGGGATTACAGGCTGAGCCACCAAGCCCGGCTAAGCAGTAATCTTTTGGGAGGATTTTTTTTTTCTGAGCAGTAAGTCTCAAGAGTGGGCTTAAAATATTTAGTAAGCCACACTATAAAACGATATGCTGTCATCTAGGCTAGGTTGCTCCACTTATAGCGCACAAGTAGAATGGATGTAGCATAATTCTTAAGGGCCCTATGATTTTCGGAATTGCATCAACTTAAAGTCACTAGCTGCATTAACTCCTAATAGAGTCAACCTGTCTTTTGAAGCTCTGGAACCAGGCATTGACTTCTTCTCTTTAATTATGAAAGTCTGGCCAGGTGCCACCGGTGACTCAAACTTGTTTTCCCAGTGCTTTGGAAGGCTGAGGTGAGACGATTGCCTGAGCCTAGCCGTTCGAAACCTGAGTGGGCAACTCGGCGAGACTTCGTCTCTACAATAAATTTAAAAATTAGCTGGGCATGGTGGTGTGCACCTGTGGGCCCAGCTACTTGGAAGGCTGAGGCAGAAGGATCACCTGACCCTAGTAAGTCGAGGCTGCAGTGGCCGTGAGCCAGAGTGAGACTCCAACTAAAAACAATAATAATAATTACAAAAGTCTTAAATGGCATCTTCTTCCAATAGAAGGCCGATTTATTTACATTAAAAACCTGTTGTGAGTGTGGCCACCTCCACCAGTGATCTCAGCTGGATCTTCTGGAGAACGTCCTGTGATGTCTCCATCAGCCCTTGCTGTCTCACCTTGCATTTGAGCGTTACGGAGACAGCTCCTTTCCTGAAGCCTCATGAACCAACCTCTGCTGGCTTCCCACTTTCCTTCTGCGGCTTCCTCGCCTTTCTCAGCCTTCATGGAATTGAAGAGCGTTGGGACTAGGCTCGGTGGCTTAGCCTGTAATTCCAGTACTTTGGGAGGCCAAGGTGAGTGGATTGCCTGAGCCCGTGGGTTCAAGACCAGCCCAGACCACTTGGCAAGACCTTGTCTCTACAATAAGTCAAAAATTAGCCGGGTGTGGTAGCGCGCCCCTGTAGTTTCAGCTACACTGAAGGCTGAGGCAGAAGGATCGCCAGAACCCAGCAGGTCGACGCTGGAGTGGCCATGAGTGTGTGTGCCACTGCACTCCAGCCTGGGCGACGGAGTGAGGCTCCGACTCAAAAAAAAAAAGAAAAGAGAGAGTTGGGACGTTGCTCCGGATTAGGCTTTCGCTTAAGGAAATGTTGTGGCTGGGTTGACTTTCTAGGCAGATCACTCAGACTTTCTCCATATCATCAGCAAAGCCGTTCCCTTCCTTATCATCCGTGTGCACTGGAGTAGCAGTTTTAGTTTCCTTCAAAAACTGCCTTTGCATTCACAGCTTGGCACAAGGCGCCTAGTTTTGGCTTAGCTCAGCTTTCAACCTGTCTTCCTCACTAAGCTTAATCATTTCTAGCTTTTGTTTTCAAGTGAAAGAGTCATTCTTTCACTTGGACACCTAGAGGTCTTTGCAGGTTATTTGTTGGCCTAATTTCAATGTTGGTGTGTCTCAGGGAATAGGGAGGCCCAAGAAAGAGAAAGAGGTGGGGGAATGGTCAGCCAGTGGAACCGTCAAAACTCACACGTTTATTAAGTTTACTGTCACATATGGGTACAGTTGGTCACATCCCAAAGCAATTACAATGGTAATATTAAAGATCACTGATCACAGATCACAATAACTGATATAAAATAACAATAATAAAGCTTGAAATATTCCAAGAATTGCCAAAATGGGACGCAGAGGCATGAAGTAAGCCCTTGCTGTTGGGAAAACGGCACCCATAGACTTGCTTGGTGCAGGGTTGCTATCAACTTTCAGTTTGTAAAGAATTCAGGCCAAGCCGGGCTCGGTGGCTCAGCCTGTAATCCCGCGCCTTTGGGAGGCTGAGGTGAGTGGATTGCCTGAGCCCGCGGGTTCGAGACCTGCCTGGGCAGCGAGACCCATCTCTACAATAAATCAAAAAAAACAGCCGAGCGTGGTAGCGCATGCCTGTAATTCCGGCTACTCGGAAGGCTGAGGTGGAAGGATCGCCGGAGCCCAGCAGTTCGAGGCTGCGGTGGCCGGGATCGGCCACTGCACTCCAGTCTGGGCAACAAAGTGAGGCTCCAACTCA
>NW_006987652.1:21089-22435 GCF_000164805.1 Carlito syrichta
GGTGGCTCAGCCTGTAATCCTGCGCCTTGGGAGGCTAAGGTGAGTGGATTGCCTGAGCCCGCGGGTTCGAGACCCGCCTGGGCAACTTGGTGAGACCTCATTTTTACAATAAATAAAAAAAAAAAACATTAGCTGGGCGTGGTAGCGCACGCCTGTAATTCCAGCTACTTGGAAGGCTGAGGCAGAAGGATTGCCGGAGCTCAGCAAGTTGAGGCTGCAGTGGCCAGGAGCAGCCACTGCACTCCAGTCTGGGTGACAGAGTGAGACTCCAACTCAAAAAAAAAAAAAAAAAAAAAAAAAGAATCCAGGCCAGGTTCGGTGGCTCAGCCTGTAATCCCAGCACTTTGGAAGGCAAGTGGATTGCCTGAGCTCGCCATTTCGAGACCCAACCGGGCAACTTGTTGAGACTTCATCTCTTCAATAAATCAAAAGTTAGCTGGTGGATTGCCTGAGCCCATGGGTTCGAGACCCGCCTGGGCAACTTGGCAAGACCTCATCTCTACAATAAATCAAAAAATTAGCCAGGCGTGGTAGCACGTGCCGCTCCCGGCCACCGCAATGCAGTCTGGGCAACACAGTGCGACTCCAACTCAAAAAAAAAAAAATTAGCTGGGCGTGGTAGCACGCTCCTGTAGTTCCGGCTACTTGGAGAGCTGAGGCGGAAGGATCACCTGAGCCCAGTAGGTCGAGGCTGCGGTGGCCGGAAGCGGCCACTGCACTCCAACCTGGGCAACAGAGTGAGACTCCAACTCAAAAAGAGGAATGCAACACCCGTAAAGCGCAGTAAGCCCAAGTGCAATGCAACGGGGCATGTCTGTATTCAGCTTTTCTTTCCTTGGATCTTCAGTTCTCAGTTGCTTCTTGAGTTTTTGAAAACAGGCACCCAGGGAAACCACCCCAAATGAGCCGTCATCACTTTCTGGCTCCCTGGTCTCCCTGGTTGCTGCCAGCTCTCTTTCTTCATGCTGCATCTGATGTGCAGCCCACAGGGGTTTTCTCATTCTGGATCATCGTCACAATACCTGAGGTTTTCGTGTGTGGTTTTTTTTTCCTAAACTGCAGATTAATCTTTTGTACCTTCCCCAAGAATTACTCTGTGATAGTTTGTGTTCTGATTAACATAGTGACATCTATGCACGAATAATTGAAAAAAAAACTAGTACTCAGATCCATTATCAGAAAAGAAAGAGAAAGGAGACATCTACCTTTCCTCCCATATCTACATTATATTAAGTATAGCGAGAAGTTTCTTAATGCAATTAAGGAAGAAAAAGAAGAGCAAAGTAGCCAGGCTCGGTGGCTCAGCCTGTAATCCTGCGCCTTTGGGAGGCTGAGGTGAGTGGATT
>NW_006987652.1:23115-28344 GCF_000164805.1 Carlito syrichta
AGGCGGGTCTCAAACTCGCGGGCTCAGGCAATCCACTCACCTCAGCCTCCCAAAGGCACGGGATTACAGGCTGAGCCACCGAGCCCAGCTTGTAAAAGCAATTTTAAATGTTGGAAAGCGGGCAGCATTTTCATGGGACTGCCATTAGAACATACACTGATGCCAGTTCCTGCTTTTAGAGCAAATCAAAAGCTTTTCATTGTGAGTCTCTTAGCCAATCTGATCTGTTCCAACTTGACATTTGTAGTTTATCCTTCCCAAGTCCACACAACAATAACAACAAAGAGTGTCACCAAATAAACATGTTATTTGATATCTGTTTCCCAACTAATTTTCTTCTTGCTCTTTTACAAAATTAAATAAGTTATTTCTTCGGGGTTCCAGAACACAATCTAAAGATTTTCTAAAAAACAGCTTTTCTCCTCAGTATTCAATGACTAACAAGCTGCTTTTGAAGTTCACATTGTTGTCAAAACTGCCATGGAAGTAAAATTCCACAGAATGTTAAGCATCCCTCAGGAATCTCATCTTACACCTCAAGGTAGTTCAAGTTGTTACAGATATTAATTTATAGGAAATAAATTAGGGGTCACAGAAGCCAGGCATAGTGGCTCACATCTATAATTCCAGCATTTATATGGAGGCAGAGGCAAGAGGACTGCCTGAGCTCAGGAGTTTGAGACCAGCAACTTGGCGAGCCTCTTCTCCACAATGAATTTTTTAAAAATTAGCCAGGCATGGTGGCATGTGCATGTGGTTCCAGTTACTTGGAAAGCTGAGGCAGAAGGATCACCTGAGGTCTAGGCTGCGATAGTCATAATTGTGCCACTGCACTCCAGCCTGAGTGACAGAGTAAGACTCCAACTAAAAAAGAAAAAATAAAAGAAAGAAAAGGAAAGAAATTAATAGTGATGATAAATTATTTTCTTAGTGTTTATGAGCAGAAATCTCTTTTAGGAGACAGAGTGTGTGTAAAGGAAGATCAAGGAAAGGCAAATCGTCAGATGGCTTCAGACACGGGGAGCAGTCTGTGCTGAGTCTCAGTCCTAGAGGTTCTGCCTAGAAGGGATACCACAGCAAGCACACAGTTTGAGTGTCAACCATGAAAAAAGGAGAAGCCAAACCCAGAAAGGCAGCCCACTCCCAATAATCTGACACTTATAATTTTTTTTCTGGTTTATCAGAAAATGTTCCATCTCAGTCTGGAAACTTGGCTTACTTTACTCTTGCACTGCTTTCCCTGATCATTGCATTACTATGATACTATAACCTGATTTTTTATTATTAGCTTAAGCAAAAATAAGAAGAAAACCCATTGATTTGCAAACCATAATGCATTACAGAGAGCGAAAGGATTTGGGGGTTAACCATATGTAATTCAAGTTGCCAGGACATATAGTTAACAAAGGACTCTTAGGTCAGAGAACACAAAACAAAATGAAGACATGTGCACAAAATGGACCCATTTCACTGCTAGTTATTGGTGCTTAGTTTACCTTCACTCAGTATTTGCTTATATGGAGGAGACCAGCATGGAAGAGCTAATGCGAACAGCTAATAGAATAGTTGCCAATATTCTGTGTTCTTCACGATATTCCTTCCTCAAAAGGCCCATTTTTCCTAAAGGTGGATCACTGTGTTCTCTTTGCCTTTAAAAACCTATCAAGGCGAAATTACTCTAGAATCCACATTGAGGCAAAATGTTGACGTTGTATAATGGTGCACTATATAATTATTCTTTCACGCTACTTTTCCTTTATGCCTTGTGGTTCCTCTATCCACCTGAAATGAGCATTCAGAATATTGGAACTGTGATAATCATAGGGCTCACCTTCCAAATTGTTCTTCTAACCTTCTAGTCTCTTGCTTTTTACTTGACTGCTTGCTTGGGTGAGTATTAGAGAGAGAGGCACTTCACCACCAAATGAGATAAGGACTTTTAAATAGCACAATCTTCATATTTCTTTTTTTTTTTTTTTTTGAGTCGGAGTCTCACTCTGTTGCCCAGTCTGGAGTGCAGTGGCATGCTCCTGGCCACTGCAGCCTCAACCTGCTGGGCTCAGGTGATCCTTCCACCTCAGCCTTCCAAGTAGCTGGAACCACAGGCATGTGCTACCACGCCTGGCTAATTTTTGACTTATTGTAGAGACGAGGTCTTGCCAAGTTGCCCAGGCGGGTCTCGGACTCAGGGGCTCAGGCAACCCACTCGCCTCGGCCTCCCAAAGTGCTGGGATTACAGGCTGAGCCACCGAACCCGGCCTATCTTCATATTTTATGCAAAAGGTTTTATTTTATTTATTTTTTTGAGTTGGAGTCTCACTCTGTCACCCAGGCTGGAGTGCAGTGGCATGCTCACAGCCACTGCAGCCTCGACCTGCTGGGCTCAGGCAATTCTTCTGCCTCAACCTCCCAAGTAGCTGGAACTATAGGCACGTGCCACCACGCCCAGCTAATTTTTTGATGTATTGTAAAGATGAGGTCTCACTAAGTTGCCCAGGCTGGTCTCGAACAAGTGGGCTCAGGCAGTACTCTCATCTCGGCTTCCCAAAGTGCTGGGATTATAGGTGTGAGCCACCACACCCGGCAGGAAAGTTTTTCAAAAAAGTAAATATTTCATATGTGAACAAACTCCTGCATTTCTATTCATCATTTGCTATATTAAACTGAGCATGCTAACAGTTAAGCTAATAGTAGGACCTGCATAATGAACATTTGTATACCTAACCATGAATCGTACCCCACGTCTTTGACACTAAAAAATTTAAAAAATAAAATAAAAAAAATACCTGGCCAGGCGTGGTAGCTCAGCCTGTCATCCCAGCACTTTGGGAGGCTGAGGCAAGAGGATTGCCTGAGCCCAGGGGTTCAAGACCAGTCTGGACAACTTGATGAGACCTTGTCTCTACAATAAATCACAAAAAATAGCCAGGCATGGTGGTGAACGTCTGTAGCTCCAGTCTGTAGTTGCAGAAGGATTACCTGAACCCAACAGGTCAAGGCTGTGAGCATGCCACTGTACTCTAGCCTGGGCAAAGGAGTGAGACTCCAACTCAAAAAAATAAAAATAAAAACTAATAGTGAACACTTTGTTTTAAACATTTCTGTTGATTTTGACTAAAAAGACAATTTGCCTCTATCATACTTATATTGTTAGGAACCGTATGTAATAAATCAAAAAGGTGTGCCTTAGAATTGAATTATAAAATTGTAACACTTGGCGAGGCTTGGTGGCTCAGCCTGTAATCCCAGCACTTTGGGAGGCCGAGGCAAGTGGATTGCCTGAGCCTCCGGGTTCGAGACCTGCCTGGGCAACTTGGCGAGACCTCGTCTCTACAATAAATCAAAAATTAGCCGGGCGTGGTAACACGCGTCTGTAGTTCTGGCTACTTGGAAGGCTGAGGCAGAAGGATCGCGGAAGCCTAGCAGGTTGAAGCTGCGGTGGCTGGGAGCATGCCACGCACGCCAGTCTGGGCGACAGAGTGAGACTCCAACTCAAAAATAAAAAAAAATAAAAAATAAAAAAGCTGGGCTCGATGGCTCAGCCGGGTAAACCCACGCCTTGGGAGGCTGAGGTGAGTGGATTGCCTGAGCCCGTGGGTTCGAGACCTGCCTGGGCAACTTGGTGAGAACTCATCTCTACAATAAAGAAAAAAAAAAATTAACCGGGCGTGGAAGTGCGCGCCTGTAGTTCCAGCTACTCAGAAGGCTGAGGTGGAAGGATCACCGGAGCCCGGCAGGTCTAGGCTGCACTGGCCAGGAGCGGCCACTGCACTCCAGTCTGGGCGACAGAGTGAGACTCCAACTCAAAAAATAGAAATGAATAAACAAAAATATAAATAAATAAAATTGTAACACCTAATAAAAATAAAGTACATAGAAACTTGGAAGAAGAGTAAATGGAATATGAACCAAAGTTAAAACGTAATAAGTCAGTTTTGTCATAGTGACAAAATTAGCAATTCAGGGTTAATTGGTATCATTGGTCAACTGAATTTGCATCGTGAATTTACTTGTGATGTGGAAGCTAATTCACGTCTTCAAAAAGGCATGAAATATGTTTGTGGAAGTGTGCATATCATCATGTGCAGCTTAACGATGGGAATATGTTCTGAGAAATGCATCATTAGGTGATCTGAGGAAAATCACAGTGCATTTACACAAGCCGAAGTGAATATCATAGAGTGTCCTTTCGCAAACTTCGGTGGAATAGCCCACCACACACCTAGGCTATGTGGAGTTACCTGTTGCTCATGGGCGACACACCTGTCCAGCTTGTTACTGAACTGAATGTTGTAGGCAACTGCAACACCGTGGTATTTCTGTATCTAAATATCGAAAGGGTATCGTAAAAGTACAATACAAGAGATTGAGAAAACGGCACACCTGTACAGGGCACTATCACAAACAAAGCCTGTGGGACCGGGAGTTGCCTGGGGGAGTCAGTGAGTGATGGTGAGTGGCTGCAGGAACAGCGGGGACCCTCCCCGCACCCCCACATCCCACACATGCACGATCAGGGCGGAAGGCCTAGGACGTCACTGGACACTCGGGTTGCGCTACTCTTAGTTAATTCTTTTGTCTTGAATCAGAGTCTCACGCTGTCGCCCAGGCTGGAGCGCAGTGGCACGCTCACGGCCACTGCAGCTCCACCTGCTGGGCTCCGGCCATCCTTCCGCCTCAGCCTTCCGCGTAGCTGGCACTACAGGCACGCGCCACCATGTCTGGCGAGTTTTTGGGATTTACTGTAGAGATGAGGTCTCACCGAGTTGTCCAGACGGGTCTCGAACCCCAGGGCTCAGGCAATCCTCTCACCTCAGCCTCCCAAAGTGCTGGGATGACAGACTGAGACACTGCGCCCAGCCATTTAATTTTTTTTCTTCAATAAAGTAAGCTGAGGTTTTTATAGTGTTTTTACTTTATAAATGTTAATTTTTAAAACTTTTTGGCTCTTCTATAGTAACACAGCTTAAAACATGAACACATTGCACAGTTGTACAAAAATATTTTCTTTATATCCTTATTCTATACACTTTTTGCTATTAAAATTTTTAAAACTTTAAAAACGTTTCTGTTAAAAATAGCTGGGCTCGGCCGGGCTTGGTGGCTCAGTCTGTAATCCCGCGCCTTTAGGAGGCCGAGGTGAGTGGATTGCCTGAGCTCATGGGTTCGAGACCCACCTGGGCAACTTGGTGAAACCTCGTCTCTACAATAAATCAAAAACTGCTGAAG
>NW_006987652.1:28626-29165 GCF_000164805.1 Carlito syrichta
GCTGGGAGTGGCCACTGCACTCCAGTCTGGGCGACAGAGTGAGACACCAACTCAAAAAAATAAATAAATAACTAAAAAATAAAGACACACACATCAGCCTCGGCCTTCCCAGGGTCAGGACCATCCATGTCCCTGTCTTCCATGTCCACATCTTGCCCCACTGGAAGGTCTTCAGGGGCAATGACACACACAGGGCTGTCATCTCCTGGGACAACAGTGCCTTCTGAAATGCCTCCCAAAGGATCTGCTTGAGGTGGTTTTACAGCTCACTTTTTTTTTTTAAAGCAGAAGGCATATATTCTAGAACAACAACTAAAAATGTAGTATAGTGACATAAACCAGTAACACAGTCATTTATTAGTATCAAGTGTTGTGTATTGTGCATCATCGTGTGTGCTGTACCCTTATACAACTTATACAACTCAGTGGGTCTGTTTACACCAGCATCACCACATACACGACAACGCATTATGCTATGACATTAGAACAGCACCACCCACAAGAACTTTTCAGCTCCATTATAATCTTTTTTTTTTTTT
>NW_006987652.1:29333-49060 GCF_000164805.1 Carlito syrichta
TCCGCCCAGACTGGAGTGCAGTGGCCGCTCCCAGCCACCGCAGCCTCGACCTGCTGGGCTCCGGCGACCCTTCCGCCTCAGCCTTCCGGGTAGCCGGAATTACAGGCACGCGCTACCACGCCCGGCTGATTTTTTGATTTACTGTAGAGATGAGGTCTTACTGCCCAGGCAGGTCTTGAACCTGCGGGCTCAGGCAATCCACTCACCTCAGCCTCCCAAAGGTGCGGGATTACAGGCTGAGCCACAGAGCCCAGCACCTCATTACACTCTTATGGAACTAGCATTCCATATGCAGTCTGTCCATCATTGCCCAAAATGTCTTATGACGACATGTGACTGTATATGTCTCTCCCTCTCTCTCTCTCTCTCTCTCTCTCTCTCATCCTTCTCCCCCGACCTCTACACACACACACACACTCAGCTTCTTTGTGCCCAGTCTACCAGAGAACATGATTTACTGATCCGGTGATCTTCAACAAATCTGCTTTGAATGCCCTCATGCAATAGCCAGTCGCTTCAGGATGTTTTAAGTAAAACCCTGGTCTTACAGGAACGTAGTCCAGTGGAAGAGAGAGATCATGCACAGAAATAGCTGTAGCAGAAGAAACAAATAAGGCCGATGATCTCATAGGAGCCTAAGAGATGCCATTTTGGCTGGAGAAACAGAAAAGTCCTGTAGAGAAAGTGTCGTTTTGTGAGGGCTTTGCAGAATGGTGAGACTTTAATAGAAGTGGCAGAAAAACTGAGAGGACTGGTGTGAAACCAGCAGCATGCAACGGCGCAGAGGCAGCCATATGCAGAGAATTACGAGCAAATTGTTCTACTTAGTCGCAATGTTAGACGTGGCAAGTAGCTGGTGCAGCAGGGAGAGAGGGAGAAGCCTAAGAAGGAAAGTGGAACCCATGGTAGAAGATGACCCTGTATTCTGAAGGAAGCACATGGCATGCTCAAGTAGCAGTTCAGGACGATTAATTTGGAACGAAACTACAGATTAGACTGTAGCAACAGAGGTTGAGTAGTAGGTGTCTATATTATCCAGAAAAGCAAGGGACACAGTGGAAATGAAAAAGGGGACGCAAAGCCAGAGATATTTCAAAGGCAGAATCTTTAGGAAATGGGAATCCGCCGAATGTGGGGGCAAAAGTTCCAGAAGTGCAGTTGCAGGTGTAGACCAGTCTTTGAGGAGTACCAGTGGTGAAGGAAAGAAAAGACATAGGTTGGAAGGAGGCATTTTATAATATGGTAGTCCCCCGTCTGCTTTAGATCCAGGGGAGAGAGCCGTAAAAAAAGAAATCACACACATGAGAAGCTTTGTAGAGGGAAGCCAGTTGGCACCTCACCTGCATGGAACTATGCAGGTGACTATGTAGCAACCTTGCCTATCAAGATTACAGCCAAGTGTGTCGCCTAGCTACTCAGGAGGTTGAGACAGGAGGATTGCTTAAGTCCAGGAGTTCGAGTCCAGCCTGCTCAACATAGTAAGAGCACTGCCTCTGAAAAGAAGAATGGAACCAAGGAGTACAGGTGTCCCAGCAGCCAAAATGAATGTAATCATACATACTCAATAATGTTCAGGGCGTTACGTAAAAGAAAACTTTGATCCCTTTGCCTGACTCAATCTACTCTCTTCTAGGTCTCAGATACAGAAATATTTCTCCTTGGGCTCCAGACTGACAGCTAGAACTACCAACACCCACATACATATGTGATAAAGGCTAAATTAAGTTCTGATTTAATTAGCTAAGGATACAAAATCTCACAGGACATTAAGAGACGGTATTAGTCTCCAGAATTCAGAACCAATAGGACATATAGATGAGGGGGGATGCAAAAAGTAGACTGGAGTTATCTTTTGGAGGGCAGACCCCTTGCCACACACACTCGGTCAGTGTTCTAGAAACCTGTCAGCATCAGTGTACCAGCCAGTGTTGTTGTGAGAGGCTGCGTTTGGCTTCGACACATTTTTTGGAAATCCTGTCAACACATTTGCCCATTTCATGATGGGGGATTTACGAGTGCACCTGCCCACACTGCACCGAGTGTGCAGGAGTTTTTGACCAAAAAGGCACGACCCCCGTGCCCCACCTTCCCTATTCATCTGACCTCACCAGAGCGACTGGTTTTTGCTTCCCCAGATGAAAACCGTCCTCAAAGGGAAATGTTTTGCTGATGTGGAAGAGGTGAAACAAAAAAACGGCAGATGCACTAAAAGGCATCAAAGTGGATGAGTTCTAAGCTGTTCTGAGTAGTGGAAAAAGCATCTCTATGGGTGTATTGCATCAAATGGAGAGTCCTTCGAAGGTGACTGAAGATGAAACATGCAAGAATGATACACAATTTTTATAAATAATTTCTGGATGTTTTAGGGTCCCCCTTGTGTAAGTAGCGGGAGGGAGGGAGGAAAGGAGAAAGGGAGGGAAAGAGGGAGGAAGAGAGGGAGGGAAGAAGAGGAGGAGGAGGAAGAAAAGAGAACAGAAGAAGAGAGAAGGAAGGAAGACATGATGAGGAACTGGCACACGTGATCATGAGTCTGAGAAAGCCCGTGGTTTGCATGTCTGTCTTTGACCCCAGAGTCCCTAGGGGCAGGGTTGGGACTGGCACAAACAGGTAAAACTGGCACTGACCATACGAAGTGGGGTTTTTCTCTCTGGAAACTTAACTCTTGCTACAATCCTGTGCTTTTATACTAGGTGTTCAGTTACCATTCTAGAACTTACACTAATACCACATGCCATTACTATTAAGGGAAGGCTTACAGATGCCAGGCTTTCCTGGTTCTTGAACATCCGTGGGCATTCAGTGCCCAGACATCCCCGAAGAACGCCTCTCCCTCCAGTTCTCCAATGCCCCACAAAGATGGTTTCCCTTCTGTGTGGCCGCCAGATTCCCTCTCCACCCTTCTCCTGCTCTGTATTCTGGAGGCTGATCGGCCTGGACCGCACCGAAGGAATCTGTGTTGCCTTCTGGATTACGCTTGGGTTGAGCCAACAGAAAGCACTCGGAGGACACAGGAATTTTGGGGAGAAGGCAGTTTATCCCTTGCCTCCCTCTCTGCAGGGTCTTGATCAGTCACTGGCAGCGTCCTACCCAGACCACAGCTCCCATCGGCAGTTAGACATAGGTTCTGACAACAACACCACCCCCTTGCTCCATCAAGCCCAGGGGCAATAAAGACTCCCACTGTCACTAACTCCAGGTGCAGCTTCCTTAAACCCTACCCAGACTCTGTAAATAGAATCTTTATTAAACTATCTTCAGATTCCCCAGGTTGAGTCTGCGATTTGATTTCCGCGGGACCTGACAGCAAGCTCCTTGCCACAACAGAGAGGTTTCTGCTCCCACACCAACTCTAATTAATTGGGAGGGGCTTCTCGGAGCATCTTTGTGGCAGGTTCTGGGCCACATCCAGGCTTTAGTGAGGGATGGGTACTAACTGATCAGGTGTAGGATAGGGACCAGTAGCTTTCATGCCAGGTGTGGGTATCCTTATTCCAAACTTTAAGGATTATAATAATCTTATGCCCAGATCCTCAGAAGACTGAAAATTGGAGAGAGATTTATCAATAATAAGCACACCTGGAATAGTCAGAGTGATGACTGGCAGATCAGAATAAGAGAAAGAAAAGCTTAAAATAAACAAACAAAAAGTCAAATAATAACAGAGTGCAGGCCCATCCACGTAGGACAGATACTTCAATCTACACAGGTAATGGTGGTCTTAAACCAGCAAAGAAAAGATCAGATATGCTAGGCCTACTTTCTTTGAAAAGGGCAGAAAAC
Organism: Carlito syrichta; assembly: GCF_000164805.1. Taxonomy (NCBI): domain Eukaryota; kingdom Metazoa; phylum Chordata; class Mammalia; order Primates; family Tarsiidae; genus Carlito; species Carlito syrichta. The sequence goes on from NW_006987652.1 coordinate 33,114, forward strand.
ATATATTTTAGAAAAATGTCCATTCCAAAGGACTACAATGTTTGTTAATTATCTGAAGAGCTTTCCTAGCTTGCTGGCCAGTTTGTACTCTGTCAGTTCTTCAGCATCTAGAGTTTCCACAAATGGTCAATTCCCCACTCCCCCTTGTTATCCTTGCCTAGAGTCCGAAAATTCCTGTCCATCCTAATAGGCAATGACAGCTGAGGACGCTAGGCTCTTGCCTCTCCGTCAAGAGCCAAGAATGCCAGACTACTGACACGCTGCCAGCTAGAGCTGCCTGTTCTTCTCCCTCAGTGCTTGCCTTGCTCTGTGCCTGCCAGATCTTGTTGCTACAGTCCCCTTATTTCACCCTTTTGAAACTTGCCCCTCAGGCCAGACTCTGTTTTAGGCACCTCACACTCTGATAATTACTTCAGGGTTGATAAGCTAGCGAGAAAAGCCTAGTGATCCTTCCTCTGGTCTGAGAAGACAGGCCCAACTTCACAGCAACTTCCTGGAACTATGTGGCAGCCGCTGTTAATTGAGTCTATCTCATGCACAAAGCAGTTGTGATGCAATTCACTGTGAGCAGACAGACCACTGTGCTTAGCTTTGCAGGGGGGTGAAAAATTGTGCGAGACATTGGAGCTGATCTTGGCAAGCTTCACTCTGAAGAAAACAGGCACTTTAAAAAGTGCATTTAAAGCCGGGCTTGGTGGTTCAGCCTGTAATCCCCCGTCTTGGGAGGCTGAGGTGAGTGAATTGCCTGAGCCCGCGGGTTCGAGACCCGCCTGGGCAACTTGGCGAAACCTCATCTCTACAATAAATCAAAAAAATTAGCCGGGTGTGGTAGCGTGCGCCTATAGCTCCAGCTACTTGGAAGGCTGAGTGGAAGGATCGCCGGAGCCCAGCAGGTCGAGGCTGTGGTGGCCGGGAGCGGCCACTGCATTCCAGTCTGGGTGACAGAGTGAGACTCCAACTCAAATAAATAAATGAATAAAAATAAAAGGTGCGTTTAAAAATGAAGGCTCCCAAATTAGTCTCATCTATGGAGGCCTGCTGATGTGCAAAAGCCTCTAAAAAGATTTCAATACTGTAATACTTCTTTTAAAAGACGCTTTATAAAAGCCAAATAAAGACATATGTGACTAATTGATAAGACAAACCAAATCTGCTAATATTCTGCTTTAGTCGCTACCCTGCCTTAAGGATAAAAGAAAGCTATCCTTGATAAAGTGTTTATAAAGGCAGGCTTCCAGTAAAGTAGTGTTCTTTTTCAGACCCCTCCATCTATAAAGGAAATCTCTCTTTGTAGGATTGTCTTCCTCTATGAACCCAGAGAAGAGAGGGAAAATTGTCAGGGGAAACTTTTACCATTGGCTTAAATTTACATAACAAATCTGACCTTCCTTTAAGGTGCTTTTTCTTGATGTCTGGTTTTAACTAGACCTTTAACCCCTTCTTCACTGGTTTGGGCAAATGTTGGTACAATCTTTAGACCTTAAGTCTTGGCTCTGTGCTTTTTTTTTTTTTGAGTTGGCGTCTCACTCTGTCGCCCAGACCGGAGTGCAGTGGCTGCTCCCGGCCACCGCAGCCTCAACCTGCTGGGCTCCGGCGATCCTTCCGCCTCAGCCTTCCCAGTAGCTGGAACTACAGGCACGCGCTACCACACCCAGCTCATTTTTGATTTGTTGTAGAGATGAGGTCTCACCAAGTTGCCCAGGCGGGTCTCGAACCCGCGGGCTCAGGCATTCCACTCACTTCAGCCCCCCAAAGGCGCGGGATTACAGGTGGCTCTGTGCTTTTGACATACAAATTTTCTACCTTGTTTCCCCAAAGAGTCATTCCTTTAGAGGCATAAATTTAGGTTTGCTTGGCTAACAATCGCTTCGGAAAATGAAAGAGGTAATTACTAGACTGGCTGAGATTGGATGAATTTATTTGTGTTTTTGCTAAAATTAGCTTTAGTATTGGTAATACATTAATAGAAAAGCAAATTTTTGTTTTCTCTTTTTAAGTTACTTATTTGTTTACTATGGAGTTGTGGGTACAAGTGGTCTTGCTACATAAGCAGGCTGCATGCAGGCGAAGTTTGGGCTTCTTGGTAGTGGCCCAGGTACACATTGTGTTATCACTTGTTTTTTCCTTTGAACAAGAACTTCATGTAGTATTTTTTTTTTTGAGTTGGAGTCTCACTCTGTCACCCAGACTGGAGCGCAGTGGCCGCTCCCGGCCACCGCAGCCTCGACCTGCTGGGCTCCGGCGATCCTTCCGCCTCAGCCTTCCAAGCAGCCGGAATTAAGATGCATGCCACCACATCAGCTAGTTATTATGACTTATTGTAGAGATGAGGTCTCACCAAGTTGCCCAGTCTGGTCTCGAACCCAAGGGCTCAGGCAATCCTCTCGCCTTGACCTCCCAAAGTGCTGGGATTACAGGCTGAGCCACCGAGCCCGGCTTATACATCCTTTCTTAAGCTTGAACTCAAGGAGAGCCTAGACATCTGCTGATCTTTCCTGAGTCCTTCACGCTTCCATTATTCAAAACTGTACTCTATGCCTCAACATGGCAGAGCTAAGATGATAAAAAGAATATTAAAAATAGACCGGGTGTGGTGGCTCAGCCTGTAATCCCAGCACTTTGGGAGGTCAAGGCGAGAGGATTGCCTGAGCCCTTGGGTTCGAGACCAGACTGGGCAACTTGGTGAGACCTCATCTCTACAATAAGTCATAATAACTAGCTGATGTGGTGGCATGCATCTGTAGTTCCAGCTACTTGGAAGGCGGGGGCAGAAGGATCGCCTAAGTCTAGCAGGTGAAGGCTGTGGCAGCTGTGAGTGTGTCACTGCACTCCAGGCTGGGAGACAAGAGTGAGACTCCAACTCAAAAAAAAAAAAAGAATATTAAAAATACATTGGTGTGGTGACTCTTCTACGTTGCCATAATAGTTTATGACCAATGTTTGGTTTGTCAAATCCATAATCCTAAGAAGACAGTCAAAACCCCTGACGGGTCATTTGAACATTTATAGAGGGATTTCATTCTATTGTTATTTTCCATGCATGTCTTCTGGTTGTATAAACACTCTTCCATATAAGAAGGCTGATGTGATAACAGTAGCTAAAAGGTTATTAGGCAAAGCTAAGTTGGGAAGTTGTTCCCCAGAATCAAACAGCATTCTAGATGTGGACAGCTTTCCCAAGGTCACAGATCAAGGCTTCTCTGCTATTATGAGACTCTTACCTTTCTTAATTTCCCCCAACCCCCCAACTTGTATCTCTGTGAAAAATGGAACTGAAAAAGGAAGCTTTCTGTGCGCCAGAGGGTATACTTTTACTTGTGGAGGATTTTTCAGTCAACCTTATCCACGGGAAATCTTTTTTATTAGTTGGAGTCACATGCTGTTGCCCAGGCTGGAGTGCAGGGGCACGCTCATGGCCACCACAGCCTCGACCTACTGGGCTCAGTCAGTCCTTCTGCCTCAGCCTTCCAAGTAGCTGGCATGCACGACCAAGCTCAGTTCATTTTTCTTGACTTATTGTAGAGGTCTTGCCAAGCTGCCCAGGCTGGTCTCGAAACCTGAGCTCAGCAATCTCCTCATCTTGACCTCCCAAGTGCTGGGATTATAGGCGTGAGCCACTATGCCCGGTCGTCCTATCCAGTGCGAGTCTTGTGTCTTGATGGATGAAAGACAAAGGGCCAGTGTGGGCAGACATTCTATTTGCATCTTTGTTGCTCCATAATCAGTCAGAAGCTGAGCCTTGGTCCACTCCCTGTAGCTGACATCATAGGTTAAAGAAAGCATCACCAGCACATGTTAAAACAACATTGCCAGGCCGGACTTGGTGGCTCATCCTGTAATCCCGTGCCTTTGGGAGGCTGAGGTGAGTGGATTGCCTGAGCCCGCGGGTTCGAGACCCGCCTGGGCAGGTGAGACCTCATCTCTACAATAAATTAAAAAAAAAATTAGCTGGGTGTGGTAGCGCGCACCTGTAGTCCCAGCTACTTGGAAGGCTGGGGCAGAAGGATCGCCGGAGCCCAGCAGGTCGAGGCTGCGGTGGCCGGGAGCGGCCACTGCACTCCAGTCTGGGCGACAGAGTGAGACTCCAACTCCAAAAAAAAAAAAACAATAACATTGCCAGGAAGTCTTCACACTTCTAGATGGGCATAATTTGCTCGGTCTTTTTTTATGGTTTGGAGTAAATGAGGCAATATTTTAAAATGTGTTCTTCATAACAGGCTCTATAGCAGATTCTGCTGCAAAGGCTATGATCACATGGCATGCCTTAAATTCTCTTGCTAAAGTTGTACCAGATAAAAAACCCGCTCTAGATTATTTACTGGCTAAACAGGGAAGAATATGTGCAGTTGCTGACACTCCCTATTGCACAAGGATAGATACATCGGGTATTGAAGGGTACCTATAGAAACCTAGAGGAAACTTAGCTTATTTATTTATTTATTTTTGAGTTGGAGTCTCACTGTCGCCCAGACTGGAGTGCAGTGGCCGCTCCCAGCCACCGCAGCCTTGACCTGCTAGGCGCCGGCATCCTTCCGCCTCAGCCTTCCGAGTAGCTGGAACTACAGGTGTGCACTACCATGCCCGGCTCATTTTTGATTTATTATAGAGATGAGGTGTCTCCAAGTTGCCCGGGCTGGCCTCAAACCTGTGGGCTCAAGCGATTCACTCGCCTATGCCTCCCAAAGTGCTGGGATGACAGGCTGATCCACCAAGCCTGCCAGCCATGCTTTTGTAAAGCTCTGCCCAGGCCATGCTTTTCTTTAAGCTTTGGCCCTCTCCCTAATCTTAGGGAGGTGACTCTCCTCTTTCTCTAATCTATGTTCTAAATAAACTATATTTCCTAATCTAACTTCTGTGCAATCCTTTGCATTTTATGGCACCTGCCTATCTCATTGACCTAACAGGCCACAGAAAGTGCAGAAACAAATTTTGAACGTTTATTTGTAAACAGACAAAAATACATACAAAAAAAAAAAAGCTGGGGAAGTTCCTTTAACTCAACTATCTGGAGCTAGGAGGAATTATGTTCACTCCAGTGAGGTTCCGGAGCATACTGGATAGCTGTACTTTTTGTCTAAATGACTAAGCTCTTTTTCATCGTGCCATTAATTCTGTTTTTCCAACCAGAAAAATATTCCCTCTTTATCTGTGTGTCCTAGAATGAGCTTATTTTTCTGCTACCCGTTCCATATCACTCTTTTTATTAGTTGTCAGATAAGTAAGTTGGGATATTTGCTGGTGTATCTGGACCTGGGCCAACACGTTCATTGCTGCATATTCTTCATATCTTGGGTACATTTTACACCATTTCTGGCCATCCCATTCTTTTCTCCAGGGTCCAGATCCTGCAAGTCCTGACATGCCCTCTGCAGGAAGGCCCTGGGAGAGGTGAAGGGATCTGGAGATTCCCCTTGCAAGCCTGAAACCGAAACCTTTAAACACTCTCATCCTGATCTCGCTCCACATGTATTTTCCACTTGCCTTTCTGGCACACTACCTCTCCTCTAGTGAACTTCCCCTCCTTCAAGTGCTCCCAGCGTGGGGCCTGCACCTTTCTGTTCCTTCCGGACTGAGAGGGGAGTGTATGCTCTTCTTAAAACCTCCTTTATTCGTGACTCGCCTGGGCAGGGGAGACCTCATCTCTACAATAAATAAAAAAATTAGCCGGGCGACGTAGCGCATGCCTGTAATTCCGGCTACTCGGAAGGCTGAGGCGGAAGGATCACCAGAGCCCAGCAGGTCGCGGCTGCGGTGGCTGGGAGCGGCCACTGCACTCCAGTCTGGGCGACAGAGTGAGACTCCAACTCAAAAAAAAAAACAAAAAACAACAAAAAAACCTCCTTTTCTCAGAGGCTTTACTCGGAGGCATTCATTGCCTCAGGGAGAATAGGATTATTAAATCAGGGATGCAAAAAGAAACACTTTGTTCAGCTATGTTTCAAGAACAAACTTTTTGAAATCCACAGCTGAAACGATAGTTATGAAGAGGGAAGAAAAAATAAGGCTGCTGAAAGAGAAAATGTTTTTAGTTCCAGAAGCTTAGTTTTAACTCTCAACAGAAAAATCGCCAGGCATGAAGTTCAACCTGAACCATAACCCCTAAAGAAAGCAGATGAAGAAACACCAGCCCAGAGACTAAAGAAGCATTGCCCACGCAGAGCAAAGAAAGCAAGCCAGGAAAGTGGCCGGCACTTGAGTCTGAGAAGGGGCACCTTTGTCTCCTTATGGGGCTCAAGACCCGAAGGGTCCCAGAAAAGAATCTCCTGAAAGGTTCTAGAATTCCAAGACTGAGGAGCCTCCTGTCCCAGGGTAGGAAGGGTAACAGGCCTCAAAAGAAGGCCAACACGGAGCTTAGGGCAGCCTCACACACCTTGTTCACCCAGCAAGGTACAGGAGAGAAGTCAGGGCCTCCCAGTTCCCGAGAGGGATAGGAGGAAGGGTGGAGAGCATGTCGGCTGAGAGAGAGGAAATATGGGTAGAGAGAGGGTCAGATGAGAGCGAGGGTCAGGGAGAGAAAGAGGCAGAGAGAAAGGGGAGACAGGCCCCATTTTCCCAAATAAATGTTTAATAAACATAGAGATGGCCCCTTCCTGCCTTAGCAACTTGAATCTTACCTTTGCGTTATGAGAGCTCCTTCCTCAGGAAACCCACCTTCAGGCAAGGAACTAAAACTTACCATATCCCTGTGTCCAGACAGTAAGACACTGGTCCCCTCAGTGTTATGACTGCTTCCTCCTCTCCCTGATTCCTCTTTTCTTTTGAGTTGGAGTCTCACTCTGTTGCCCAGGCTGGAGGGCAGTGGCAAGCTCCTGGCCACCACAGCCTCGACCTGTTGGGCTCCGGCGATCCTTCCGCCTCAGCCTTCCAAGTAGCTGGCACTACAGGCGAGTGCTACCATGCCTGGCTAATTTTTGATTTATTGTAGAGATGAGATCTCACCAAGTTGCCCAGGCGGGTCTCAAACCCACAGGCTCAGGCAATCCATTCACCTCAGCCTCCCAAAGGCACAGGATTACAGGCTGAGCCTCTGAGCCCGGCCCTGATTCCTCTTTTACATTTCTTCTCCCACTCTGTTAAACCCTGGTGTCAGTTGCCTGGGGAGACAAATCTGAGTCTGGTCTCCTATTCCCTCCAGCTGATAACAGCCAAATAAAATGACTTCTTCCCTCACAATCCTCTTGTCCTCTCAGTAATTGGCTTTCTATGTGGCAAGCAACAGGGCCTAGACTGGACCCTGGGTGTTTTGGTAACAGAGGGGGAGGGAGGTGCCTTTCGGGGTCTCCAGGCTGGGATGCACAGGCGCCACAGCATTGGCTACATCTGTAGATCAGACGAGGTGTCCACTATGTTTCAGTTGACGATGGCCACCTGAGGACCAAATGGGCTAGCACATCTGCGCAGCACAGGTTTTGATCACGGCTGATAAGTGGATGAAGCGGCAGAAAACCGAACATCCCGTGAAAGGCACGGGGAACAGCCAGAAGGATGTCTCCCGAGATGGCGCCAACACTAGGGAACCTAACAAAGACAACAAAGGCCGTAAATTCCTGCCTCTCCCGTGAGCGCGCGAAACTTAAACTCATGTACAAACATTATCTCCCTATAGGAATACTACCTCATAGCTCCCTCCAATAAAGACCCTAAGATGGCTCTGGCTGGCACGGCCAGGCTCAGAGAGCACAGGCCGCCCCCTCCCAAAACCGATAAATACAGACCTCTCTCTCTCACTCCCTTTTCCCACCAGGCGGTTACAGACCTCCTTCCCTCTCCCTGTAGCCGCTGCTCTAATAAATCTCTTGGCCTCAAAGGGTACCGAGTCTCACTGGCGCCATCGTCCTTCACCCCGGGCACTGGCCCAGTACCAGATGCCTTGGAAGCTCCTCGAGTAGACACTGTTGGTCCCACTTTGTTCCCTCTATCTGACCAGCACACCCTTCCCTAGCAGTTGTAAGTGCAGGCTGATAAGAGCTCCAAGGCCTGCTCCTCTTCAGAAACCTTCCCTGGGAACCAATGACTGACTGATGCGGAGCACAGAAACTTGGCCCATGCCTTGGGCGGGGGTCAACTCTGTGGTCCCATTCACATTACTGGGCCCCTTTGCGAGCTGAGGCTAGATTTCAGTGAAACTCATTGCATTCAGTTCTTCTCCTAAGATATCCTGCTTCCTTCCTTTCTTTTCAGCTTTCTTCTGAGAGCGCTTAATCTCTCACTTGCATAAAAATTCTCGCCTCAGGCTCTGCTTCTAGGGCCTTAAGGTGCGCTCCAAAACACCAGCTGCTACTTTGGGAGAATAAGGAGTTGGGGACATTCTTTTTTTTTTTTTTGAGTTGGAGTCTCACTCTGTTGCCCAGACTGGAGTGCAGTGGCCGCTCCCAGCCACCGCAGCCTCGACCTCCTGGGCTCTGGCGATCCTCCCACCTCAGCCTTCCAAGTAGCCGGAACTACAGGCATGCACTACCACGCCCGGCTGATTTTTTGATTTAATGTAGAGATGAGGTCGCACTGCCCAGGCGGGTCTCGAACCCGCGGGCTCGGGCCATCCACTCACCTCGGCCTCCCAAAGGGGCGGGATTACAGGCTGAGCCACCGAGCCCGGCTTAACCATTCCTCTTGATGGGGGAAGATCATTAAGGTGATTGGGTGGCGGTCAGCTCCTTGTCATCACAAATGGGCAGGCAAGTGCAGGTACTGACGTCAGGTGATGGACAGCAGGTAGATGGGTGGGTTAGTCACATGATTGCTGTCATGGTGGGGTTTATTTGTGTCATGTATGTAACAAAGGGCTGATTAGATTAACCCTGGAGGGGGAGGGTTTCCTGCAAGAGACTTGTTAGACATTTGCAATTCACAAACTCAGATATTTGCAATTTACAAAGGTGGTCTTATTATCACTTTTATGACTTTGGCCAGCCAAAGGGTGATCTTTGATCTTTGGCCTTGACAAGGAACCTAAAAGTTTACTAGAGATTATTATGCTAAACCATGAATTGAAAGGTTGGCTGTGCTGGTCTTGCATCTCATGGAGATTTGCTGAGGGGGGATGGGATAGGCTGCTGCTTGTTCTGCAATAGAATATCTAAACGCTTTCTTGTTTGTTTGTTTTTTTGAGTTGGAGTCTCACTCTGTCGCCCAGACTAGAGTGCAGTGGCCACTCTTGGCCACCGCAGCCTCGACCTGCTGGGCTCTGGCGATACTTCCGCCTCAGCCTTCCAAGTAGCCGGAATTACAGGCATGCGCTACCATGTCCGGCTGATTTTTTGATTTATTGTAGAGATGAGGTCTCGCTGCCCAGGCGGGTCTCGAACCCGCGGGCTCAGGCAATCCACTCACCTCAGCCTCCCAAAGGCATGGGAATACAGGCTGAGCCACTGAGCCCGGCTAGCTTGGCTCTTTATGGCTGGAAAACAAATACTTAAAATAGTAAAGTAACTAACTCTGAGTAACTGACTCTGTCCTTGGCTAATGATTAGAGGGCAAGCTAGGTCATTTGCTAAGAAAGCATGACAGTTCTAAGCAGTGTTAAAATGGCTGCACTTTAGCTAAGATTACTCTATTTTTGGTGTTTCACCCTTACATTTTCTCCTCTTGTTGTTTTAAAATATTCTTATTTGCAGCTAAGGAACAGGGATGCTCATTCTTGCATGACTGCTTCCTGCTTGACTGGGGTGTAGAGATGAGAGATGTCCCTACCTGTCTACAGTAAGAGAGGGGGATGAGGAGAGAGAGTCAATGGAGTTATTAGATTATTTTTAGTGTCTGTACACCAAGCACTGTGTAAAAGCTCACACTATTAGACTTAATAATCTATGATAAAGGCTGTTATAGCCTCTGTTATGACATATTAAGGCTGGAAAAGTATATTTATAAATAGTTACCCCATTGCACTTGACACCCACTGTAGGAATCCAAGCACTTGCCACTGTTGTACTAGTGAGTGCCTTAGTATTAGTGCAAATTACTGAGCTTGCCCTGTAATCCAAGGACAGAGTCAGTTACTCAGAGGTAGTCCCTTTGCTATTACAAGTATTTGTCTTCCAGTCATAAAGAACCAGGCAAACCTAATCTATTGTGATCAGCTCTTCATCACCTATGCGACACAGAACCAATTATCACCATGGACAGTCTCTATGCATACCTGTCTCCCTCATGGTGATGTAAAACAGACCACCACCCAATCCCCTGCATGTGGATGTCCCCTCAGTTTTCTTTTGCAGAAGACCTGCCAGATTATTTTATTTTATTTTAGAGTTGGAGTCTCACTCTGTCACCCAGACTGGAGTGCAATGGCTGCTCCCGGCCACCACAGGCTCCACCTGCTTGACTCCGGCGATCCTTCTGCCTCAGCCTTCCGAGTAGGCGGAATTACAGGCATGCGCTACCATGCCTGGCTGATTTTTTGATTTATTGTAGAGATGAGGTCTCACCAAGTTGCCCAGGCGGGTCTCGAACCCGCGGGCTCAGGCAATCCACTTGCCTCAACCTCCCAAAGTGCTGGGATTATAGACTCGGCCACCAAATCCGGCCTCTTTTACCTTTTTTTTTTTTGAGTTGGAGTCTCACTCTGTCACCCAGACTGGAGTGCAGTGGCTGCTCCCGGCCACCGCAGCCCCGACCTGCTGGGCTCCGACGATCCTTCTGCCTCAGCCTTCCAAGTAGCCAAAATTACAGGCATGCGCTACCATGCCCGGCTGATTTTTTGATTTATTGTAGAGATGAGGTCTCTCTGCCCAGGTGGGTCTCGAACCCGCGGGCTCAGGCCATTCACTCAACTCAGCCTCCCAAAGGTGCGGGATGACAGGCTGAGCCACTGAGCCCAGCTATCTTTTACCTTTTCAACAGATAACTTTTTCCATTTATAATTTGAATTGACCTTTAGTAACTTTAGATTAAGACAAGACTGCATGATTTCCGCCTGGATGGCCGGAGCCCAAAGGCAGGCACCTGTGTTAATTCAGAAATTTAATTTGGGTTTCAGGGCCCTGATACTTGCCTGGGGGCTGCTAAGGTAATGATGAGATGTCAGGCACTTCAGCAGATTTCCAGGCCTCCTTGGGGGCCGCTGTTTCCTGGGCCGGGTGTTTCTCCTTCCCCTCAGAAGAGACTGTGTCTGCTGCCCAGTGGCTCTCTGGCCTGCACAGTGGACAAGGTCCTGGAGGTTGAGGCCTTTTGGGGCAACTACTCTTTAAGTGCCCCCACAGATGCACCCAGAGCAATGGACACCATTTCCTACCAAGTTTGTTCTTACCAGAACTCTGTTGGGCAATTGGAATTTCATTGCTAAGGGCAGCTTCCTGTTGGGATGCCTGGATTTTGGCTCTCTGGTTCTGCTGTCCTCCGTGCTGGCACCCTGGTGTTAGGGTCCGGACAAGGTGAGAGTGGCGTGCTGGAGGGGTGAGGGGAGGCACGGCACTGGTAACCCTGAGATCTGAGCAATGCAAAGAATTGCAATACACAAAGATGTTAAAAAAAAAGAAAAGAAAAGTTTATTTAAAAGTAAATTAGACAGAAGGGAGAAAGAAGATTCACCTCCCCAAGGTGGGGGAGGGGACCAAAGCCAGGAAGCATGGGAACAGTTATAGCTCAGAGAGCACATGGCCACACCACAGTCTAGCAAGGCAATAGCTGCTAACTGCTTGTGGTTGAGTCCTTTTAACCAGATGGGGGAAGATCATTAAGGTGATTGGGCAGTGGTCTGCTCCTCATCATCACAAAGGGGCAGGCAAGAGCAGGTACTGACGTCAGGTGATGGACAGCAGGCAGATGGGTGTGTTAGTCACATGATTGCTGCCATGGTGGGGTTTATTTGTGTAACAAAGGGCTGATTAGGTTAAGGGGAGGTGTTTCCTGCAAGAGACTTGTTAGATATTTGCAATTCACAAACTCAGACATTTGCAACTCACAAATTCCTTGACAGAAGAATTTGGTCGTATTATTACTTTTATGACTTTGGCCAGCCAAAGGGTGATCTCTGATCTTCAGCCTTGACAAGGAACCTAGAAGTTTACTAGCAATTATTATACTAAACCATGAATGGTTTGGTTGTCCTGGTCTTGTATCTGATGGAGATTTGCCGAGGGGGGATGGGAATAGACTGCTTGTTCTGCAGTAGAATGTCAAAGCCTTTCTCATGGTTATGCGGACGCAAAAATGACTAAACCCTTTCACCTGGTGCTTCTTTAACATCTCGCCTGAAAAATACCCTCGAAAGCTTTTCTGTAATTGGAAGCTTGGTACGCGTAGTTTTTAGATTAGCCTCTGGAGTTGGGCATTTAATTCCCCATAGGATACAACCTTGTTTTCAAGGTAGTGAAGCAAATTAAGAAAAACGTTTACACATATGAACTTTTTTTTTTGAGTTGGAGTCTCACTCTGTCGCCCAGACTGGAGTGCAGTGGCCGCTCCCGGCCACCGCAGCCTCAAACTGCTGGGCTCCGGCGATCCTTCCGCCTCAGCCTTCCAAATAGCTGGAACTACAGGCATGTGCTACCATGCCCAGCTAATTTTTGATTTATTGTAGAGATGAGGTCTCGCCAAGTTGCCCAGGCGGGTCTTGAACCCGCGGGCTCAGGCAATCCACTCACCTCAGCCTCCCAAGGCACGGGATTACAGGCTGAGCCACCGAGCATGGCTCACATATGAACTTTTAACCATTTCTCCATTTGTAAAGGTCTGAGATAAAACCCTTTAGAGTGAACAGACCACATGGATGCCCTCTAATCCCTACTTGTTTCCAATTATGAATGGCAAATTTAAGATCCTTTATCAATTACTAAATTACACTCTAGGAGTTACTGAAGGTTGGCATGAGGTTGCTTTTTTTTTTTTTTAAATAGTTGTGGGGTCTGGACAGTTAGGTAAGAGTGTCCAGTTCTCATGTTTCATTGTGCCACACCAAGAATATCCAGCATTTCACCCTTTCTAAAGTGACTTAACAATTAGGTGGAAATGGCCAGTTCCCCATTGTGTTATGCAGAAAGTATTCAGCATTTAAAGCTTTACCTGTCCTGTGGGGGAGGGGAGGGGCTAGTCAGGTGCAGTAAGTAAGTAAGGTGACTCAACTTTCTTCCCACCCACCCCCCGAAAGAAACTTTAGCAAGCCTGACAGAATAAACACTGGGTGTTATTGAGCACTAATGTTTTAGCACATAGTAAAGTTGTAAGATTTTACTACAGCACTTGGAAGTTTGTTGGGAAAGCAGGTTAGAATGACAGTAGGCTGTTTCTTTTTGGAAGTTAACAGGATTAGTTCATTAACATGTGGTTCCTTTGCTTTGTGTCTGGGAGGAGGGCTGATAGTTCCAGCTTAGATTTATTTGAGGGAGATTTATCCTAGAATAAAAGGAACTTGAACTTTAATAATACCTCCTGCCCTGTTATTTTTTTTAAGGGGGAGGCTGATGAACAGGTTTAAGAGGTCTAAAAGGACGTCCAGAGTGAATGTGAGCAGATGAAGGCGGGGTGGTGCAGAAGGCTTGATTTTTGCTGCAGCTACTGGGGATTGTCACTGAGGGGGTTATCAAGTAGTGAGGGAGGAGGCTAAAAGTGGGAAAAGGGGGAGATTGGTCGGCTGAGTTGTCAGAGGGAAAGCAGGACGGAAGCAAAATAGCGAAAGAAGGAGTTAGCCATAGGAAGAACAAGGGGTCTGGGTGGTACCTCATTTTGAAAACCTAGGACCATTTGCTCTTTGGTGGCGACAGAGGTTACGTTCAAAGAGAATGTTAGAGACAAAAGACCCTCTTTGGGCCCACCTTCTGGTTGCCTGGCTGTTCTTGAGGAGACGCTTGGGGCAGATGCTTTTTTCTAGCAAGATGGTCCTGAGACTTTCTAGAATGCATTTTGGGGGTGGCTTGGTCATCCCACATTAAGGGCTCCCCATGAGGAGCTCTAAAGGGAGAGAGGGACTGGTCCTGAGAGCAGCTCCAAGGGGGCCAGAAAGAGAAACACAGCCACCCCCTCAGCTGGCGTCCCAAAAGAGGATCCGTCGAATCAGCCTCGCGGTGTGGGTACCGAGTGGGAAAGGGCATCCTCCCCTCGGTCTCCTTGGTCACTGGAGAGGCTGCTCCTACGTGTGTGTGGAAGGCCTGGCATCAAGATTTCCAAAAGAGGAGCAGCAGAGCCCCAGGGAAAAGCCTCCAAACAGGGACAGTAGCCTCCTTGGATTTGCTCTGAGAGCTTCTAGTAAGAGATGGGGTGGCCCATGGACTCCCCGGTGATGTGGCTTCATACTGGCAAAAGGCTGAGGTGATGGGGAGAGGTCCAGTCGATGTAGCTCACGCAGGCAACGGAGTAAAGAGAAAGTAGCAGAGTACAGGGCCAAGCGCCTTGTTAGACGTGAGCTGGAAAAGAGGAGAGAGAGAGCATGGAGGGAACTCCACAAGGGGCAACGTCCCGAAGGCACCACCACAAGTTCAGTGGGACAGGCCGGTGCTGTGGGTAAGATGCAAAGAATTGCACAGAAATTAGATTAGGAAATATATTTAGAAAGTAGATTAGAGAGACAGAGAGCATGCGAGAGCACAAGGGGAGAATCACCTCCCCAAGATTAGGGAGGAGGTCAAACTTAAAGAAAATTAAAGAAACACTGGCCTGAGCTCAATGAAAGTGAGTGGGCCAGAGCTTAACTAAAGCAAGGCTGAGGCTGCTTGGGATTGAATGCTTTTAAGGCTTTCCTTTGGTGTGGGTCAGTTGTTAAGGGGATTGGGTGGTGGTCTATTTTACGTCATCATGAGAGAGACAGGTAAGCACAGGGACGGTTGCCATGGAGACGATGGAGTCTGTCTGTGTCCTGTAGGTCATGAAGAGCTGATTACAACAGATTAGGTTAACTTGATTCTTTATGGTTGGAAGACAAATACTTGGAATAGCAAAGTAGTGAGTACCTGAGGGGTTGCAAGACAATTATTATTATTTGAGTTGGAGTCTCACTCCATCACCCAGGTTGGAGTGCAGTGACACACACGCTCAAGGCCACCCCAGCATCAACCTTCTGGGTTCCAGTGATCCTTCCACCTCAGCCTTCTGGGTAGCTGGAACTACAGATGCGTGCTACCATGCTCAGCTATTTTTAAAATTTTATTGTAGAGACGAGGTCTCGCCAAGTTGCTAGGCTGGTCTCGAACCTGCAGGCTCAGGCAATCCACTCGCCTCAGTCTCGCAAAGTGCTGGGATTACAAGCTGAGCCACGGAGCCTGGCCACAAGACAATTCTTATTAGCTGCCTCTGAGAAACTGGTTCTGTCTTTGGCTAACGATTAGAGAGCAAGCTAGGTAATTTGCTAAGAAAGCATGATAGAGGTAAGCAGTGTTAAAATGGCTGCACTTTGGCTAAAATGTTTGATGTTTCACCTTTCCATGGCCTTTTAATTGAGAGTTCATTGTCAGTCAGCTCTGAATTGTTTTACGGTTGGTAATTGTATTGTTAACATCACTGAGTGCTTAATATATGTACTTACATGTAGTAGCTTGTTTAATTCTCACAACAACCTCACAAGATGCATAGTATGAGTATTCTCATTTTGTAGCTGAGGACACCTGAAGAAAACTGAACTGAACACTTCTGTGTACCAGGTACGAAGTATTTTGTGCACAGTGTCTCATTTAATCCTTTAAAAATGGTTGTGAGGTTCTATCACTTCTCCCATTTTATAGAGATTTTACAGGAAGTTGAGATTCAGAAAAGTGAATTTGTCTTAAGGCAATACAATTAGTAAATGATGGAAGACGAATTTAAAACCAAATCTACCTAATACCTACATTCCTTGCTCACATGATGTCGAAAAGCTAGAAATAACCTGCACGTCCAATAAGAAGTAGTCCATTAAATCAATGAAAGGCACGAGCAACAGTGAGACAGCACATCCACTGAACACGATGCTGAAGATCCACCACACTGGCACTCAGACCAAATTTCCGCTGAGAAAAGCGGCCGGCAGGGCTCGGCGGCCCGGC